>NW_028228170.1:0-31000 GCF_978045245.1 Mus caroli | reverse complement strand
AATTTACTGAAAAACCCGCATTAGACGAAATGCACAGTGTAGTACATTGTATATGAGTGAGTTGCACTGAAAAACTTAGAATTTACTGAAAAACCCGCATTAGACGAAATGCACAGTGTAGTACATTGTATATGAGTGAGTTGCACTGAAAAACTTAGAATTTACTGAAAAACCCGCATTAGACGAAATGCACAGTGTAGTACATTGTATATGAGTGAGTTGCACTGAAAAACTTAGAATTTACTGAAAAACCCGCATTAGACGAAATGCACAGTGTAGTACATTGTATATGAGTGAGTTGCACTGAAAAACTTAGAATTTACTGAAAAACCCGCATTAGACGAAATGCACAGTGTAGTACATTGTATATGAGTGAGTTGCACTGAAAAACTTAGAATTTACTGAAAAACCCGCTTTAGACGAAATGCACAGTGTAGTACATTGTATATGAGTGAGTTGCACTGAAAAACTTAGAATTTACTGAAAAACCCGCATTAGACGAAATGCACAGTGTAGTACATAGTATATGAGTGAGTTGCACTGAAAAACTTAGAATTTACTGAAAAACCCGCATTAGACGAAATGCACAGTGTAGTACATTGTATATGAGTGAGTTGCACTGAAAAACTTAGAATTTACTGAAAAACCCGCATTAGACGAAATGCACAGTGTAGTACATTGTATATGAGTGAGTTGCACTGAAAAACTTAGAATTTACTGAAAAACCCGCATTAGACGAAATGCACAGTGTAGTACATTGTATATGAGTGAGTTACACTGTAAAACTTAGAATTTACTGAAAAACCCGCATTAGACGAAATGCACAGTGTAGTACATTGTATATGAGTGAGTTGCACTGAAAAACTTAGAATTTACTGAAAAACCCGCATTAGACGAAATGCACAGTGTAGTACATTGTATATGAGTGAGTTGCACTGAAAAACTTAGAATTTACTGAAAAACCCGCATTAGACGAAATGCACAGTGTAGTACATTGTATATGAGTGAGTTGCACTGAAAAACTTAGAATTTACTGAAAAACCCGCATTAGACGAAATGCACAGTGTAGTACATTGTATATGAGTGAGTTGCACTGAAAAACTTAGAATTTACTGAAAAACCCGCATTAGACGAAATGCACAGTGTAGTACATTGTATATGAGTGAGTTGCACTGAAAAACTTAGAATTTACTGAAAAACCCGCATTAGACGAAATGCACAGTGTAGTACATAGTATATGAGTGAGTTGCACTGAAAAACTTAGAATTTACTGAAAAACCCGCATTAGACGAAATGCACAGTGTAGTACATTGTATATGAGTGAGTTGCACTGAAAAACTTAGAATTTACTGAAAAACCCGCATTAGACGAAATGCACAGTGTAGTACATTGTATATGAGTGAGTTGCACTGAAAAACTTAGAATTTACTGAAAAACCCGCATTAGACGAAATGCACAGTGTAGTACATTGTATATGAGTGAGTTGCACTGAAAAACTTAGAATTTACTGAAAAACCCGCATTAGACGAAATGCACAGTGTAGTACATTGTATATGAGTGAGTTACACTGTAAAACTTAGAATTTACTGAAAAACCCGCATTAGACGAAATGCACAGTGTAGTACATTGTATATGAGTGAGTTGCACTGAAAAACTTAGAATTTACTGAAAAACCCGCTTTAGACGAAATGCACAGTGTAGTACATTGTATATGAGTGAGTTGCACTGAAAAACTTAGAATTTACTGAAAAACCCGCATTAGACGAAATGCACAGTGTAGTACATAGTATATGAGTGAGTTGCACTGAAAAACTTAGAATTTACTGAAAAACCCGCATTAGACGAAATGCACAGTGTAGTACATTGTATAGGAGTGAGTTACACTGAAAAACATAGAATTTACTGAAAAACCCGCATTAGACGAAATGCACAGTGTAGTACATAGTATATGAGTGAGTTGCACTGAAAAACTTAGAATTTACTGAAAAACCCGCATTAGACGAAATGCACAGTGTAGTACATTGTATATGAGTCAGTTGCACTGAAAAACTTAGAATTTACTGAAAAACCCGCATTAGACGAAATGCACAGTGTAGTACATAGTATATGATTGAGTTGCACTGAAAAACTTAGAATTTACTGAAAAACCCGCATTAGACGAAATGCACAGTGTAGTACATTGTATATGAGTGAGTTGCACTGAAAAACTTAGAATTTACTGAAAAACCCGCATTAGACGAAATGCACAGTGTAGTACATTGTATATGAGTGAGTTGCACTGAAAAACTTAGAATTTACTGAAAAACCCGCATTAGACGAAATGCACAGTGTAGTACATTGTATATGAGTGAGTTGCACTGAAAAACTTACAATTTACTGAAAAACCCGCATTAGACGAAATGCACAGTGTAGTAAAATGTATATGAGTGAGTTGCACTGAAAAACTTAGAATTTACTGAAAAACCCGCATTAGACGAAATGCACAGTTACACTGTACATTTGTATATGAGTACATTGTATATGAGTACATTGTATATGAGTGAGTGGCACTGAAAAACTTAGAATTTACTGAAAAACCCGCATTAGACGAAATGCACAGTGTAGTACATTGTATATGAGTGAGTTGCACTGAAAAACTTAGAATTTACTGAAAAACCCGCATTAGACGAAATGCACAGTGTAGTACATTGTATAGGAGTGAGTTACACTGAAAAACATAGAATTTACTGAAAAACCCGCATTAGACGAAATGCACAGTGTAGTACATAGTATATGAGTGAGTTGCACTGAAAAACTTAGAATTTACTGAAAAACCCGCATTAGACGAAATGCACAGTGTAGTACATTGTATATGAGTGAGTTGCACTGAAAAACTTAGAATTTACTGAAAAACCCCCATTAGACGAAATGCACAGTGTAGTACATTGTATAGGAGTGAGTTACACTGAAAAACATAGAATTTACTGAAAAAGCCGCATTAGACGAAATGCACAGTGTAGTACATAGTATATGAGTGAGTTGCACTGAAAAACTTAGAATTTACTGAAAAACCCGCATTAGACGAAATGCACAGTGTAGTACATTGTATAGGAGTGAGTTACACTGAAAAACTTAGAATTTACTGAAAAACCCGCATTAGACGAAATGCACAGTGTAGTACATAGTATATGAGTGAGTTGCACTGAAAAACTTAGAATTTACTGAAAAACCCACATTAGACGAAATGCACAGTGTAGTACATTGTATATGAGTGAGTTGCACTGAAAAACTTATAATTTACTGAAAAACCCGCTTTAGACGAAATGCACAGTGTAGTACATTGTATATGAGTGAGTTGCACTGAAAAACTTAGAATTTACTGAAAAACCCGCATTAGATGAAATGCACAGTGTAGTACATAGTATATGAGTGAGTTGCACTGAAAAACTTAGAATTTACTGAAAAACCCGCATTAGACGAAATGCACAGTGTAGTACATAGTATATGAGTGAGTTGCACTGAAAAACTTAGAATTTACTGAAAAACCCGCATTAGACGAAATGCACAGTGTAGTACATTGTATATGAGTGAGTTGCACTGAAAAACTTAGAATTTACTGAAAAACCCGCATTAGACGAAATGCACAGTGTAGTACATTGTATATGAGTGAGTTACACTGTAAAACTTAGAATTTACTGAAAAACCCGCATTAGACGAAATGCACAGTGTAGTACATTGTATATGAGTGAGTTGCACTGAAAAACTTAGAATTTACTGAAAAACCCGCTTTAGACGAAATGCACAGTGTAGTACATTGTATATGAGTGAGTTGCACTGAAAAACTTAGAATTTACTGAAAAACCCGCATTAGACGAAATGCACAGTGTAGTACATAGTATATGAGTGAGTTGCACTGAAAAACTTAGAATTTACTGAAAAACCCGCATTAGACGAAATGCACAGTGTAGTACATTGTATATGAGTGAGTTGCACTGAAAAACTTAGAATTTACTGAAAAACCCGCATTAGACGAAATGCACAGTGTAGTACATTGTATAGGAGTGAGTTACACTGAAAAACATAGAATTTACTGAAAAACCCGCATTAGACGAAATGCACAGTGTAGTACATAGTATATGAGTGAGTTGCACTGAAAAACTTAGAATTTACTGAAAAACCCGCATTAGACGAAATGCACAGTGTAGTACATTGTATATGAGTCAGTTGCACTGAAAAACTTAGAATTTACTGAAAAACCCGCATTAGACGAAATGCACAGTGTAGTACATAGTATATGATTGAGTTGCACTGAAAAACTTAGAATTTACTGAAAAACACGCATTAGACGAAATGCACAGTGTAGTACATTGTATATGAGTGAGTTGCACTGAAAAACTTAGAATTTACTATAAAACCCGCATTAGACGAAATGCACAGTGTAGTACATTGTATATGAGTGAGTTGCACTGAAAAACTTAGAATTTACTGAAAAACCCGCATTAGACGAAATGCACAGTGTAGTACATTGTATATGAGTGAGTTGCACCGAAAAACTTAGAATTTACTGAAAAGCCCGCATTAGACTAAATGCACAGTGTAGTACATTGTATATGAGTGAGTTGCACTGAAAAACTTAGAATTTACTGAAAAACCCGCATTAGACGAAATGCAGAGTGTAGTACATTGTATATGAGTGAGTTGCACTGAAAAACTTAGAATTTACTGAAAAACCCGCATTAGACGAAATGCACAGTATAGTACATAGTATATGAGTGAGTTGCACTGAAAAACTTAGAATTTACTGAAAAACCCGCATTAGACGAAATGCAGAGTGTAATACATTGTATAGGAGTGAGTTACACTGAAAAACTTACAATTTACTGAAAAACCCGCATTAGACGAAATGCACAGTGTAGTAAAATGTATATGAGTGAGTTGCACTGAAAAACTTAGAATTTACTGAAAAACCCGCATTAGACGAAATGCACAGTTACACTGTACATTTGTATATGAGTACATTGTATATGAGTACATTGTATATGAGTGAGTGGCACTGAAAAACTTAGAATTTACTGAAAAACCCGCATTAGACGAAATGCACAGTGTAGTACATTGTATATGAGTGAGTTGCACTGAAAAACTTAGAATTTACTGAAAAACCCGCATTAGACGAAATGCACAGTGTAGTACATTGTATATGAGTGAGTTGCACTGAAAAACTTAGAATTTACTGAAAAACCCGCATTAGACGAAATGCACAGTGTAGTACATTGTATATGAGTGAGTTGCACTGAAAAACTTAGAATTTACTGAAAAACCCGCATTAGACGAAATGCACAGTGTAGTACATAGTATATGAGTGAGTTGCACTGAAAAACTTACAATTTACTGAAAAACCCGCTTTAGACGAAATGCACAGTGTAGTACATTGTATATGAGTGAGTTGCACTGAAAAACTTAGAATTTACTGAAAAACCCACATTAGACGAAATGCACAGTGTAGTACATTGTATATGAGTGAGTTGCACTGAAAAACTTAGAATTTACTGAAAAACCCGCATTAGACGAAATGCACAGTGTAGTACATTGTATATGAGTGAGTTGCACTGAAAAACTTAGAATTTACTGAAAAACCCGCATTAGACGAAATGCACAGTGTAGTACATTGTATAGGAGTGAGTTACACTGAAAAACATAGAATTTACTGAAAAACCCGCATTAGACGAAATGCACAGTGTAGTACATAGTATATGAGTGAGTTGCACTGAAAAACTTAGAATTTACTGAAAAACCCGCATTAGACGAAATGCCATTGTATATGAGTGAGTTGCACTGAAAAACTTAGAATTTACTGAAAAACCCGCATTAGACGAAATGCACAGTGTAGTACATTGTATAGGAGTGAGTTACACTGAAAAACATAGAATTTACTGAAAAACCCGCATTAGACGAAATGCACAGTGTAGTACATAGTATATGAGTGAGTTGCACTGAAAAACTTAGAATTTACTGAAAAACCCGCATTAGACGAAATGCACAGTGTAGTATATTGTATATGAGTGAGTTGCACTGAAAAACTAAGAATTTACTGAAAAACCCGCTTTAGACGAAATGCACAGTGTAGTACATTGTATATGAGTGAGTTGCACTGAAAAACTTAGAATTTACTGAAAAACCCGCATTAGACGAAATGCACAGTGTAGTACATAGTATATGAGTGAGTTGCACTGAAAAACTTAGAATTTACTGAAAAACCCGCATTAGACGAAATGCACAGTGTAGTACATTGTATATGAGTGAGTTGCACTGAAAAACTTAGAATTTACTGAAAAACCCGCATTAGACGAAATGCACAGTGTAGTACATTGTATAGGAGTGAGTTACACTGAAAAACATAGAATTTACTGAAAAACCCGCATTAGACGAAATGCACAGTGTAGTACATAGTATATGAGTGAGTTGCACTGAAAAACTTAGAATTTACTAAAAACCCGCATTAGACGAAATGCACAGTGTAGTACATAGTATATGAGTCAGTTGCACTGAAAAACTTAGAATTTACTGAAAAACCCGCATTAGACGAAATGCACAGTGTAGTACATAGTATATGATTGAGTTGCACTGAAAAACTTAGAATTTACTGAAAAACCCGCATTAGACGAAATGCACAGTGTAGTACATTGTATATGAGTGAGTTGCACTGAAAAACTTAGAATTTACTGAAAAACCCGCATTAGACGAAATGCACAGTGTAGTACATTGTATATGAGTGAGTTGCACTGAAAAACTTAGAATTTACTGAAAAACCCGCATTAGACGAAATGCACAGTGTAGTACATTGTATATGAGGTGAGTTGCACTGAAAAACTTAGAATTTACTGAAAAGGCCGCATTAGACGAAATGCACAGTGTAGTACATTGTATATGAGTGGAGTTGCACTGAAAAACTTAGAATTTACTGAAAAACCCGCATTAGACGAAAATGCACAGTATAGTACATAGTATATGAGTGAGTTGCACTGAAAAACTTAGAATTTACTGAAAAACCCGCATTAGACGAAATGCAGAGTGTAATACATTGTATAGGAGTGAGTTACACTGAAAAACTTACAATTTACTGAAAAACCCGCATTAGACGAAATGCACAGTGTAGTAAAATGTATATGAGTGAGTTGCCCTGAAAAACTTAGAATTTACTGAAAAACCCGCATTAGACGAAATGCACAGTTACACTGTACATTTGTATATGAGTACCATTGTATATGAGTACATTGTATACTGAGTGAGTGGCACTGAAAAACTTAGAATTTACTGAAAAACCCGCATTAGACGAAATGGCACAGTGTGAGTACATAGTATATGAGTGAGTTGCACTGAAAAACTTAGAATTTACTGAAAAACCCGCATTAGACGAAATGCACAGTGGAGTACATAGTATATGAGTGAGTTGCACTGAAAAACTTAGAATTTACTGAAAAACCCGCATTAGACGAAATGCACAGTGTTAGTACATTGAAATATGAGTGAGTTGCACTGAAAAACTTAGAATTTACTGAAAAAACCCGCATTAGACGAAATGCACAGTGTAGTACATTGTATAGGAGTGAGTTACACTGGAAAAACATAGAATTTACTGAAAAACCCGCATTAGACGAAATGCACAGTGTAGTACATAGTATATGAGTGAGTTGCACTGAAAAACTTAGAATTTACTGAAAAACCCGCATTAGACGAAATGCACAGTGTAGTACATTGTATATGAGTCAGTTGCACTGAAAAACTTAGAATTTACTGAAAAACCCGCATTAGACGAAATGCACAGTGTAGTACATAGTATATGATTGAGTTGCACTGAAAAACTTAGAATTTACTGAAAAACCCGCATTAGACGAAATGCACAGTGTAGTACATTGTATATGAGTGAGTTGCACTGAAAAACTTAGAATTTACTGAAAAACCCGCATTAGACGAAATGCACAGTGTAGTACATTGTATATGAGTGAGTTGCACTGAAAAACTTAGAATTTACTGAAAAACCCGCATTAGACGAAATGCACAGTGTAGTACATTGTATATGAGTGAGTTGCACTGAAAAACTTAGAATTTACTGAAAAGACCGCATTAGACGAAATGCACAGTGTAGTACATTGTATATGAGTGAGTTGCACTGAAAAACTTAGAATTTACTGAAAAACCCGCATTAGACGAAATGCAGAGTGTAATACATTGTATAGGAGTGAGTTACACTGAAAAACTTACAATTTACTGAAAAACCCGCATTAGACGAAATGCACAGTGTAGTAAAATGTATATGAGTGAGTTGCACTGAAAAACTTAGAATTTACTGAAAAACCCGCATTAGACGAAATGCACAGTTACACTGTACATTTGTATATGAGTACATTGTATATGAGTACATTGTATATGAGTGAGTGGCACTGAAAAACTTAGAATTTACTGAAAAACCCGCATTAGACGAAATGCACAGTGTAGTACATAGTATATGAGTGAGTTGCACTGAAAAACTTAGAATTTACTGAAAAACCCGCATTAGACGAAATGCACAGTGGAGTACATAGTATATGAGTGAGTTGCACTGAAAAACTTAGAATTTACTGAAAAACCCGCATTAGACGAAATGCACAGTGTAGTACATTGAATATGAGTGAGTTGCACTGAAAAACTTAGAATTTACTGAAAAACCCGCATTAGACGAAATGCACAGTGTAGTACATTGTATAGGAGTGAGTTACACTGAAAAACATAGAATTTACTGAAAAACCCGCATTAGACGAAATGCACAGTGTAGTACATAGTATATGAGTGAGTTGCACTGAAAAACTTAGAATTTACTGAAAAACCCGCATTAGACGAAATGCACAGTGTAGTACATTGTATATGAGTCAGTTGCACTGAAAAACTTAGAATTTACTGAAAAACCCGCATTAGACGAAATGCACAGTGTAGTACATAGTATATGATTGAGTTGCACTGAAAAACTTAGAATTTACTGAAAAACCCGCATTAGACGAAATGCACAGTGTAGTACATTGTATATGAGTGAGTTGCACTGAAAAACTTAGAATTTACTGAAAAACCCGCATTAGACGAAATGCACAGTGTAGTACATTGTATATGAGTGAGTTGCACTGAAAAACTTAGAATTTACTGAAAAACCCGCATTAGACGAAATGCACAGTGTAGTACATTGTATATGAGTGAGTTGCACTGAAAAACTTAGAATTTACTGAAAAGACCGCATTAGACGAAATGCACAGTGTAGTACATTGTATATGAGTGAGTTGCACTGAAAAACTTAGAATTTACTGAAAAACCCGCATTAGACGAAATGCACAGTGTAGTACATTGTATATGAGTGAGTTGCACTGAAAAACTTAGAATTTACTGAAAAACCCGCATTAGACGAAATGCACAGTATAGTACATAGTATATGAGTGAGTTGCACTGAAAAACTTAGAATTTACTGAAAAACCCGCATTAGACGAAATGCAGAGTGTAATACATTGTATAGGAGTGAGTTACACTGAAAAACTTACAATTTACTGAAAAACCCGCATTAGACGAAATGCACAGTGTAGTAAAATGTATATGAGTGAGTTGCACTGAAAAACTTAGAATTTACTGAAAAACCCGCATTAGACGAAATGCACAGTTACACTGTACATTTGTATATGAGTACATTGTATATGAGTACATTGTATATGAGTGAGTGGCACTGAAAAAACTTAGAATTTACTGAAAAACCCGCATTAGACGAAATGCACAGTGTAGTACATTGTATATGAGTGAGTTGCACTGAAAAACTTAGAATTTACTGAAAAACCCGCATTAGACGAAATGCACAGTGTAGTACATTGTATATGAGTGAGTTGCACTGAAAAACTTAGAATTTACTGAAAAACCCGCATTAGACGAAATGCACAGTGTAGTACATTGTATATGAGTGAGTTGCACTGAAAAACTTAGAATTTACTGAAAAACCCGCATTAGACGAAATGCACAGTGTAGTACATAGTATATGAGTGAGTTGCACTGAAAAACTTAGAATTTACTGAAAAACCCGCTTTAGACGAAATGCACAGTGTAGTACATTGTATATGAGTGAGTTGCACTGAAAAACTTAGAATTTACTGAAAAACCCACATTAGACGAAATGCACAGTGTAGTACATTGTATATGAGTGAGTTGCACTGAAAAACTTAGAATTTACTGAAAAACCCGCATTAGACGAAATGCACAGTGTAGTACATTGTATATGAGTGAGTTGCACTGAAAAACTTAGAATTTACTGAAAAACCCGCATTAGACGAAATGCACAGTGTAGTACATTGTATAGGAGTGAGTTACACTGAAAAACATAGAATTTACTGAAAAACCCGCATTAGACGAAATGCACAGTGTAGTACATAGTATATGAGTGAGTTGCACTGAAAAACTTAGAATTTACTGAAAAACCCGCATTAGACGAAATGCACAGTGTAGTACATTGTATATGAGTGAGTTGCACTGAAAAACTTAGAATTTACTGAAAAACCCGCATTAGACGAAATGCACAGTGTAGTACATTGTATAGGAGTGAGTTACACTGAAAAACATAGAATTTACTGAAAAAGCCGCATTAGACGAAATGCACAGTGTAGTACATAGTATATGAGTGAGTTGCACTGAAAAACTTAGAATTTACTGAAAAACCCGCATTAGACGAAATGCACAGTGTAGTATATTGTATATGAGTGAGTTGCACTGAAAAACTTAGAATTTACTGAAAAACCCGCTTTAGACGAAATGCACAGTGTAGTACATTGTATATGAGTGAGTTGCACTGAAAAACTTAGAATTTACTGAAAAACCCGCATTAGACGAAATGCACAGTGTAGTACATAGTATATGAGTGAGTTGCACTGAAAAACTTAGAATTTACTGAAAAACCCGCATTAGACGAAATGCACAGTGTAGTACATTGTATATGAGTGAGTTGCACTGAAAAACTTAGAATTTACTGAAAAACCCGCATTAGACGAAATGCACAGTGTAGTACATTGTATAGGAGTGAGTTACACTGAAAAACATAGAATTTACTGAAAAACCCGCATTAGACGAAATGCACAGTGTAGTACATAGTATATGAGTGAGTTGCACTGAAAAACTTAGAATTTACTGAAAAACCCGCATTAGACGAAATGCACAGTGTAGTACATAGTATATGAGTCAGTTGCACTGAAAAACTTAGAATTTACTGAAAAACCCGCATTAGACGAAATGCACAGTGTAGTACATAGTATATGATTGAGTTGCACTGAAAAACTTAGAAATTACTGAAAAACCCGCATTAGACGAAATGCACAGTGTAGTACATTGTATATGAGTGAGTTGCACTGAAAAACTTAGAATTTACTGAAAAACCCGCATTAGACGAAATGCACAGTGGAGTACATAGTATATGAGTGAGTTGCACTGAAAAACTTAGAATTTACTGAAAAACCCGCATTAGACGAAATGCACAGTGTAGTACATTGTATATGAGTGAGTTGCACTGAAAACTTAGAATTTACTGAAAAACCCGCATTAGACGAAATGCACAGTGTAGTACATTGTATAGGAGTGAGGTACACTGAAAAACATAGAATTTACTGAAAAACCCGCATTAGACGAAATGCACAGTGTAGTACATAGTATATGAGTGAGTTGCACTGAAAAACTTAGAATTTACTGAAAAACCCGCATTAGACGAAATGCACAGTGTAGTACATAGTATATGAGTCAGTTGCACTGAAAAACTTAGAATTTACTGAAAAACCCGCATTAGACGAAATGCACAGTGTAGTACATAGTATATAATTGAGTTGCACTGAAAAACTTAGAATTTACTGAAAAACCCGCATTAGACGAAATGCACAGTGTAGTACATTGTATATGAGTGAGTTGCACTGAAAAACTTAGAATTTACTGAAAAACCCGCATTAGACGAAATGCACAGTGTAGTACATTGTATATGAGTGAGTTGCACTGAAAAACTTAGAATTTACTGAAAAACCCGCATTAGACGAAATGCACAGTGTAGTACATTGTATATGAGTGAGTTGCACTGAAAAACTTAGAATTTACTGAAAAGCCCGCATTAGACGAAATGCACAGTGTAGTACATTGTATATGAGTGAGTTGCACTGAAAAACTTAGAATTTACTGAAAAACCCGCATTAGACGAAATGCAGAGTGTAGTACATTGTATATGAGTGAGTTGCACTGAAAAACTTAGAATTTACTGAAAAACCCGCATTAGACGAAATGCACAGTATAGTACATAGTATATGAGTGAGTTGCACTGAAAAACTTAGAATTTACTGAAAAACCCGCATTAGACGAAATGCAGAGTGTAATACATTGTATAGGAGTGAGTTACACTGAAAAACTTACAATTTACTGAAAAACCCGCATTAGACGAAATGCACAGTGTAGTAAAATGTATATGAGTGAGTTGCACTGAAAAACTTAGAATTTACTGAAAAACCCGCATTAGACGAAATGCACAGTGTAGTACATTGTATAGGAGTGAGGTACACTGAAAAACATAGAATTTACTGAAAAACCCGCATTAGACGAAATGCACAGTGTAGTACATAGTATATGAGTGAGTTGCACTGAAAAACTTAGAATTTACTGAAAAACCCGCATTAGACGAAATGCACAGTGTAGTACATAGTATATGAGTCAGTTGCACTGAAAAACTTAGAATTTACTGAAAAACCCGCATTAGACGAAATGCACAGTGTAGTACATAGTATATAATTGAGTTGCACTGAAAAACTTAGAATTTACTGAAAAACCCGCATTAGACGAAATGCACAGTGTAGTACATTGTATATGAGTGAGTTGCACTGAAAAACTTAGAATTTACTGAAAAAACCCGCATTAGACGAAATGCACAGTGTAGTACATTGTATATGAGTGAGTTGCACTGAAAAACTTAGAATTTACTGAAAAACCCGCATTAGACGAAATGCACAGTGTAGTACATTGTATATGAGTGAGTTGCACTGAAAAACTTAGAATTTACTGAAAAGCCCGCATTAGACGAAATGCACAGTGTAGTACATTGTATATGAGTGAGTTGCACTGAAAAACTTAGAATTTACTGAAAAACCCGCATTAGACGAAATGCAGAGTGTAGTACATTGTATATGAGTGAGTTGCACTGAAAAACTTAGAATTTACTGAAAAACCCGCATTAGACGAAATGCACAGTATAGTACATAGTATATGAGTGAGTTGCACTGAAAAACTTAGAATTTACTGAAAAACCCGCATTAGACGAAATGCAGAGTGTAATACATTGTATAGGAGTGAGTTACACTGAAAAACTTACAATTTACTGAAAAACCCGCATTAGACGAAATGCACAGTGTAGTAAAATGTATATGAGTGAGTTGCACTGAAAAACTTAGAATTTACTGAAAAACCCGCATTAGACGAAATGCACAGTTACACTGTACATTTGTATATGAGTACATTGTATATGAGTACATTGTATATGAGTGAGTGGCACTGAAAAACTTAGAATTTACTGAAAAACCCGCATTAGACGAAATGCACAGTGTAGTACATTGTATATGAGTGAGTTGCACTGAAAAACTTAGAATTTACTGAAAAACCCGCATTAGACGAAATGCACAGTGTAGTACATTGTATATGAGTGAGTTGCACTGAAAAACTTAGAATTTACTGAAAAACCCGCATTAGACGAAATGCACAGTGTAGTACATTGTATATGAGTGAGTTGCACTGAAAAACTTAGAATTTACTGAAAAACCCGCATTAGACGAAATGCACAGTGTAGTACATTGTATAGGAGTGAGTTACACTGAAAAACATAGAATTTACTGAAAAACCCGCATTAGACGAAATGCACAGTGTAGTACATAGTATATGAGTGAGTTGCACTGAAAAACTTAGAATTTACTGAAAAACCCGCATTAGACGAAATGCACAGTGTAGTACATTGTATATGAGTGAGTTGCACTGAAAAACTTAGAATTTACTGAAAAACCCGCATTAGACGAAATGCACAGTGTAGTACATTGTATAGGAGTGAGTTACACTGAAAAACATAGAATTTACTGAAAAAGCCGCATTAGACGAAATGCACAGTGTAGTACATAGTATATGAGTGAGTTGCACTGAAAAACTTAGAATTTACTGAAAAACCCGCATTAGACGAAATGCACAGTGTAGTACATTGTATAGGAGTGAGTTACACTGAAAAACATAGAATTTACTGAAAAACCCGCATTAGACGAAATGCACAGTGTAGTACATAGTATATGAGTGAGTTGCACTGAAAAACTTAGAATTTACTGAAAAACCCGCATTAGACGAAATGCACAGTGTAGTATATTGTATATGAGTGAGTTGCACTGAAAAACTTAGAATTTACTGAAAAACCCGCTTTAGACGAAATGCACAGTGTAGTACATTGTATATGAGTGAGTTGCACTGAAAAACTTAGAATTTACTGAAAAACCCGCATTAGACGAAATGCACAGTGTAGTACATAGTATATGAGTGAGTTGCACTGAAAAACTTAGAATTTACTGAAAAACCCGCATTAGACGAAATGCACAGTGTAGTACATTGTATATGAGTGAGTTGCACTGAAAAACTTAGAATTTACTGAAAAACCCGCATTAGACGAAATGCACAGTGTAGTACATTTTATAGGAGTGAGTTACACTGAAAAACATAGAATTTACTGAAAAACCCGCATTAGACGAAATGCAGAGTGTAGTACATTGTATATGAGTGAGTTGCACTGAAAAACTTAGAATTTACTGAAAAACCCGCATTAGACGAAATGCACAGTATAGTACATAGTATATGAGTGAGTTGCACTGAAAAACTTAGAATTTACTGAAAAACCCGCATTAGACGAAATGCACAGTGTAGTACATTGTATATGAGTGAGTTGCACTGAAAAACTTAGAATTTACTGAAAAACCCGCATTAGACGAAATGCACAGTGTAGTACATTGTATATGAGTGAGTTGCACTGAAAAACTTAGAATTTACTGAAAAACCCGCATTAGACGAAATGCACAGTGTAGTACATTGTATATGAGTGAGTTGCACTGAAAAACTTAGAATTTACTGAAAAACTCGCATTAGACGAAATGCACAGTGTAGTATATTGTATATGAGTGAGTTGCACTGAAAAACTTAGAATTTACTGAAAAACCCGCTTTAGACGAAATGCACAGTGTAGTACATTGTATATGAGTGAGTTGCACTGAAAAACTTAGAATTTACTGAAAAACCCGCATTAGACGAAATGCACAGTGTAGTACATAGTATATGAGTGAGTTGCACTGAAAAACTTAGAATTTACTGAAAAACCCGCATTAGACGAAATGCACAGTGTAGTACATTGTATATGAGTGAGTTGCACTGAAAAACTTAGAATTTACTGAAAAACCCGCATTAGACGAAATGCACAGTGTAGTACATTTTATAGGAGTGAGTTACACTGAAAAACATAGAATTTACTGAAAAACCCGCATTAGACGAAATGCAGAGTGTAGTACATTGTATATGAGTGAGTTGCACTGAAAAACTTAGAATTTACTGAAAAACCCGCATTAGACGAAATGCACAGTATAGTACATAGTATATGAGTGAGTTGCACTGAAAAACTTAGAATTTACTGAAAAACCCGCATTAGACGAAATGCAGAGTGTAATACATTGTATAGGAGTGAGTTACACTGAAAAACTTACAATTTACTGAAAAACCCGCATTAGACGAAATGCACAGTGTAGTAAAATGTATATGAGTGAGTTGCACTGAAAAACTTAGAATTTACTGAAAAACCCGCATTAGACGAAATGCACAGTTACACTGTACATTTGTATATGAGTACATTGTATATGAGTACATTGTATATGAGTGAGTGGCACTGAAAAACTTAGAATTTACTGAAAAACCCGCATTAGACGAAATGCACAGTGTAGTACATAGTATATGAGTGAGTTGCACTGAAAAACTTAGAATTTACTGAAAAACCCGCATTAGACGAAATGCACAGTGTAGTACATTGTATATGAGTCAGTTGCACTGAAAAACTTAGAATTTACTGAAAAACCCGCATTAGACGAAATGCACAGTGTAGTACATAGTATATGATTGAGTTGCACTGAAAAACTTAGAATTTACTGAAAAACCCGCATTAGACGAAATGCACAGTGTAGTACATTGTATATGAGTGAGTTGCACTGAAAAACTTAGAATTTACTGAAAAACCCGCATTAGACGAAATGCACAGTGTAGTACATTGTATATGAGTGAGTTGCACTGAAAAACTTAGAATTTACTGAAAAACCCGCATTAGACGAAATGCACAGTGTAGTACATTGTATATGAGTGAGTTGCACTGAAAAACTTAGAATTTACTGAAAAGACCGCATTAGACGAAATGCACAGTGTAGTACATTGTATATGAGTGAGTTGCACTGAAAAACTTAGAATTTACTGAAAAACCCGCATTAGACGAAATGCACAGTGTAGTACATTGTATATGAGTGAGTTGCACTGAAAAACTTAGAATTTACTGAAAAACCCGCATTAGACGAAATGCACAGTATAGTACATAGTATATGAGTGAGTTGCACTGAAAAACTTAGAATTTACTGAAAAACCCGCATTAGACGAAATGCAGAGTGTAATACATTGTATAGGAGTGAGTTACACTGAAAAACTTACAATTTACTGAAAAACCCGCATTAGACGAAATGCACAGTGTAGTAAAATGTATATGAGTGAGTTGCACTGAAAAACTTAGAATTTACTGAAAAACCCGCATTAGACGAAATGCACAGTTACACTGTACATTTGTATATGAGTACATTGTATATGAGTACATTGTATATGAGTGAGTGGCACTGAAAAACTTAGAATTTACTGAAAAACCCGCATTAGACGAAATGCACAGTGTAGTACATTGTATATGAGTGAGTTGCACTGAAAAACTTAGAATTTACTGAAAAACCCGCATTAGACGAAATGCACAGTGTAGTACATTGTATATGAGTGAGTTGCACTGAAAAACTTAGAATTTACTGAAAAACCCGCATTAGACGAAATGCACAGTGTAGTACATTGTATATGAGTGAGTTGCACTGAAAAACTTAGAATTTACTGAAAAACCCGCATTAGACGAAATGCACAGTGTAGTACATAGTATATGAGTGAGTTGCACTGAAAAACTTAGAATTTACTGAAAAACCCGCTTTAGACGAAATGCACAGTGTAGTACATTGTATATGAGTGAGTTGCACTGAAAAACTTAGAATTTACTGAAAAACCCACATTAGACGAAATGCACAGTGTAGTACATTGTATATGAGTGAGTTGCACTGAAAAACTTAGAATTTACTGAAAAACCCGCATTAGACGAAATGCACAGTGTAGTACATTGTATATGAGTGAGTTGCACTGAAAAACTTAGAATTTACTGAAAAACCCGCATTAGACGAAATGCACAGTGTAGTACATTGTATAGGAGTGAGTTACACTGAAAAACATAGAATTTACTGAAAAACCCGCATTAGACGAAATGCACAGTGTAGTACATAGTATATGAGTGAGTTGCACTGAAAAACTTAGAATTTACTGAAAAACCCGCATTAGACGAAATGCACAGTGTAGTACATTGTATATGAGTGAGTTGCACTGAAAAACTTAGAATTTACTGAAAAACCCGCATTAGACGAAATGCACAGTGTAGTACATTGTATAGGAGTGAGTTACACTGAAAAACATAGAATTTACTGAAAAAGCCGCATTAGACGAAATGCACAGTGTAGTACATAGTATATGAGTGAGTTGCACTGAAAAACTTAGAATTTACTGAAAAACCCGCATTAGACGAAATGCACAGTGTAGTATATTGTATATGAGTGAGTTGCACTGAAAAACTTAGAATTTACTGAAAAACCCGCTTTAGACGAAATGCACAGTGTAGTACATTGTATATGAGTGAGTTGCACTGAAAAACTTAGAATTTACTGAAAAACCCGCATTAGACGAAATGCACAGTGTAGTACATAGTATATGAGTGAGTTGCACTGAAAAACTTAGAATTTACTGAAAAACCCGCATTAGACGAAATGCACAGTGTAGTACATTGTATATGAGTGAGTTGCACTGAAAAACTTAGAATTTACTGAAAAACCCGCATTAGACGAAATGCACAGTGTAGTACATTGTATAGGAGTGAGTTACACTGAAAAACATAGAATTTACTGAAAAACCCGCATTAGACGAAATGCACAGTGTAGTACATAGTATATGAGTGAGTTGCACTGAAAAACTTAGAATTTACTGAAAAACCCGCATTAGACGAAATGCACAGTGTAGTACATAGTATATGAGTCAGTTGCACTGAAAAACTTAGAATTTACTGAAAAACCCGCATTAGACGAAATGCACAGTGTAGTACATAGTATATGATTGAGTTGCACTGAAAAACTTAGAATTTACTGAAAAACCCGCATTAGACGAAATGCACAGTGTAGTACATTGTATAGGAGTGAGGTACACTGAAAAACATAGAATTTACTGAAAAACCCGCATTAGACGAAATGCACAGTGTAGTACATAGTATATGAGTGAGTTGCACTGAAAAACTTAGAATTTACTGAAAAACCCGCATTAGACGAAATGCACAGTGTAGTACATAGTATATGAGTCAGTTGCACTGAAAAACTTAGAATTTACTGAAAAACCCGCATTAGACGAAATGCACAGTGTAGTACATAGTATATAATTGAGTTGCACTGAAAAACTTAGAATTTACTGAAAAACCCGCATTAGACGAAATGCACAGTGTAGTACATTGTATATGAGTGAGTTGCACTGAAAAACTTAGAATTTACTGAAAAACCCGCATTAGACGAAATGCACAGTGTAGTACATTGTATATGAGTGAGTTGCACTGAAAAACTTAGAATTTACTGAAAAACCCGCATTAGACGAAATGCACAGTGTAGTACATTGTATATGAGTGAGTTGCACTGAAAAACTTAGAATTTACTGAAAAGCCCGCATTAGACGAAATGCACAGTGTAGTACATTGTATATGAGTGAGTTGCACTGAAAAACTTAGAATTTACTGAAAAACCCGCATTAGACGAAATGCAGAGTGTAGTACATTGTATATGAGTGAGTTGCACTGAAAAACTTAGAATTTACTGAAAAACCCGCATTAGACGAAATGCACAGTATAGTACATAGTATATGAGTGAGTTGCACTGAAAAACTTAGAATTTACTGAAAAACCCGCATTAGACGAAATGCAGAGTGTAATACATTGTATAGGAGTGAGTTACACTGAAAAACTTACAATTTACTGAAAAACCCGCATTAGACGAAATGCACAGTGTAGTAAAATGTATATGAGTGAGTTGCACTGAAAAACTTAGAATTTACTGAAAAACCCGCATTAGACGAAATGCACAGTGTAGTACATTGTATAGGAGTGAGGTACACTGAAAAACATAGAATTTACTGAAAAACCCGCATTAGACGAAATGCACAGTGTAGTACATAGTATATGAGTGAGTTGCACTGAAAAACTTAGAATTTACTGAAAAACCCGCATTAGACGAAATGCACAGTGTAGTACATAGTATATGAGTCAGTTGCACTGAAAAACTTAGAATTTACTGAAAAACCCGCATTAGACGAAATGCACAGTGTAGTACATAGTATATAATTGAGTTGCACTGAAAAACTTAGAATTTACTGAAAAACCCGCATTAGACGAAATGCACAGTGTAGTACATTGTATATGAGTGAGTTGCACTGAAAAACTTAGAATTTACTGAAAAACCCGCATTAGACGAAATGCACAGTGTAGTACATTGTATATGAGTGAGTTGCACTGAAAAACTTAGAATTTACTGAAAAACCCGCATTAGACGAAATGCACAGTGTAGTACATTGTATATGAGTGAGTTGCACTGAAAAACTTAGAATTTACTGAAAAGCCCGCATTAGACGAAATGCACAGTGTAGTACATTGTATATGAGTGAGTTGCACTGAAAAACTTAGAATTTACTGAAAAACCCGCATTAGACGAAATGCAGAGTGTAGTACATTGTATATGAGTGAGTTGCACTGAAAAACTTAGAATTTACTGAAAAACCCGCATTAGACGAAATGCACAGTATAGTACATAGTATATGAGTGAGTTGCACTGAAAAACTTAGAATTTACTGAAAAACCCGCATTAGACGAAATGCAGAGTGTAATACATTGTATAGGAGTGAGTTACACTGAAAAACTTACAATTTACTGAAAAACCCGCATTAGACGAAATGCACAGTGTAGTAAAATGTATATGAGTGAGTTGCACTGAAAAACTTAGAATTTACTGAAAAACCCGCATTAGACGAAATGCACAGTTACACTGTACATTTGTATATGAGTACATTGTATATGAGTACATTGTATATGAGTGAGTGGCACTGAAAAACTTAGAATTTACTGAAAAACCCGCATTAGACGAAATGCACAGTGTAGTACATTGTATATGAGTGAGTTGCACTGAAAAACTTAGAATTTACTGAAAAACCCGCATTAGACGAAATGCACAGTGTAGTACATTGTATATGAGTGAGTTGCACTGAAAAACTTAGAATTTACTGAAAAACCCGCATTAGACGAAATGCACAGTGTAGTACATTGTATATGAGTGAGTTGCACTGAAAAACTTAGAATTTACTGAAAAACCCGCATTAGACGAAATGCACAGTGTAGTACATTGTATAGGAGTGAGTTACACTGAAAAACATAGAATTTACTGAAAAACCCGCATTAGACGAAATGCACAGTGTAGTACATAGTATATGAGTGAGTTGCACTGAAAAACTTAGAATTTACTGAAAAACCCGCATTAGACGAAATGCACAGTGTAGTACATTGTATATGAGTGAGTTGCACTGAAAAACTTAGAATTTACTGAAAAACCCGCATTAGACGAAATGCACAGTGTAGTACATTGTATAGGAGTGAGTTACACTGAAAAACATAGAATTTACTGAAAAAGCCGCATTAGACGAAATGCACAGTGTAGTACATAGTATATGAGTGAGTTGCACTGAAAAACTTAGAATTTACTGAAAAACCCGCATTAGACGAAATGCACAGTGTAGTACATTGTATAGGAGTGAGTTACACTGAAAAACATAGAATTTACTGAAAAACCCGCATTAGACGAAATGCACAGTGTAGTACATAGTATATGAGTGAGTTGCACTGAAAAACTTAGAATTTACTGAAAAACCCGCATTAGACGAAATGCACAGTGTAGTATATTGTATATGAGTGAGTTGCACTGAAAAACTTAGAATTTACTGAAAAACCCGCTTTAGACGAAATGCACAGTGTAGTACATTGTATATGAGTGAGTTGCACTGAAAAACTTAGAATTTACTGAAAAACCCGCATTAGACGAAATGCACAGTGTAGTACATAGTATATGAGTGAGTTGCACTGAAAAACTTAGAATTTACTGAAAAACCCGCATTAGACGAAATGCACAGTGTAGTACATTGTATATGAGTGAGTTGCACTGAAAAACTTAGAATTTACTGAAAAACCCGCATTAGACGAAATGCACAGTGTAGTACATTTTATAGGAGTGAGTTACACTGAAAAACATAGAATTTACTGAAAAACCCGCATTAGACGAAATGCAGAGTGTAGTACATTGTATATGAGTGAGTTGCACTGAAAAACTTAGAATTTACTGAAAAACCCGCATTAGACGAAATGCACAGTATAGTACATAGTATATGAGTGAGTTGCACTGAAAAACTTAGAATTTACTGAAAAACCCGCATTAGACGAAATGCAGAGTGTAATACATTGTATAGGAGTGAGTTACACTGAAAAACTTACAATTTACTGAAAAACCCGCATTAGACGAAATGCACAGTGTAGTAAAATGTATATGAGTGAGTTGCACTGAAAAACTTAGAATTTACTGAAAAACCCGCATTAGACGAAATGCACAGTTACACTGTACATTTGTATATTAGTACATTGTATATGAGTACATTGTATATGAGTGAGTGGCACTGAAAAATTTAGAATTTACTGAAAAACCCGCATTAGACGAAATGCACAGTGTAGTACATTGTATATGAGTGAGTTGCACTGAAAAACTTAGAATTTACTGAAAAACCCGCATTAGACGAAATGCACAGTGTAGTACATTGTATATGAGTGAGTTGCACTGAAAAACTTAGAATTTACTGAAAAACCCGCATTAGACGAAATGCACAGTGTAGTACATTGTATATGAGTGAGTTGCACTGAAAAACTTAGAATTTACTGAAAAACTCGCATTAGACGAAATGCACAGTGTAGTATATTGTATATGAGTGAGTTGCACTGAAAAACTTAGAATTTACTGAAAAACCCGCTTTAGACGAAATGCACAGTGTAGTACATTGTATATGAGTGAGTTGCACTGAAAAACTTAGAATTTACTGAAAAACCCGCATTAGACGAAATGCACAGTGTAGTACATAGTATATGAGTGAGTTGCACTGAAAAACTTAGAATTTACTGAAAAACCCGCATTAGACGAAATGCACAGTGTAGTACATTGTATATGAGTGAGTTGCACTGAAAAACTTAGAATTTACTGAAAAACCCGCATTAGACGAAATGCACAGTGTAGTACATTTTATAGGAGTGAGTTACACTGAAAAACATAGAATTTACTGAAAAACCCGCATTAGACGAAATGCAGAGTGTAGTACATTGTATATGAGTGAGTTGCACTGAAAAACTTAGAATTTACTGAAAAACCCGCATTAGACGAAATGCACAGTATAGTACATAGTATATGAGTGAGTTGCACTGAAAAACTTAGAATTTACTGAAAAACCCGCATTAGACGAAATGCAGAGTGTAATACATTGTATAGGAGTGAGTTACACTGAAAAACTTACAATTTACTGAAAAACCCGCATTAGACGAAATGCACAGTGTAGTAAAATGTATATGAGTGAGTTGCACTGAAAAACTTAGAATTTACTGAAAAACCCGCATTAGACGAAATGCACAGTTACACTGTACATTTGTATATGAGTACATTGTATATGAGTACATTGTATATGAGTGAGTGGCACTGAAAAACTTAGAATTTACTGAAAAACCCGCATTAGACGAAATGCACAGTGTAGTACATTGTATATGAGTGAGTTGCACTGAAAAACTTAGAATTTACTGAAAAACCCGCATTAGACGAAATGCACAGTGTAGTACATTGTATATGAGTGAGTTGCACTGAAAAACTTAGAATTTACTGAAAAACCCGCATTAGACGAAATGCACAGTGTAGTACATTGTATATGAGTGAGTTGCACTGAAAAACTTAGAATTTACTGAAAAACTCGCATTAGACGAAATGCACAGTGTAGTACATAGTATATGAGTGAGTTGCACTGAAAAACTTAGAATTTACTGAAAAACCCGCTTTAGACGAAATGCACAGTGTAGTACATTGTATATGAGTGAGTTGCACTGAAAAACTTAGAATTTACTGAAAAACCCACATTAGACGAAATGCACAGTGTAGTATATTGTATATAAGTGAGTTGCACTGAAAAACTTAGAATTTACTGAAAAACCCGCATTAGACGAAATGCACAGTGTAGTACATTGTATATGAGTGAGTTGCACTGAAAAACTTAGAATTTACTGAAAAACCCGCATTAGACGAAATGCACAGTGTAGTACATTGTATAGGAGTGAGTTACACTGAAAAACATAGAATTTACTGAAAAACCCGCATTAGACGAAATGCACAGTGTAGTACATAGTATATGAGTGAGTTGCACTGAAAAACTTAGAATTTACTGAAAAACCCGCATTAGACGAAATGCACAGTGTAGTACATTGTATATGAGTGAGTTGCACTGAAAAACTTAGAATTTACTGAAAAACCCGCATTAGACGAAATGCACAGTGTAGTACATTGTATAGGAGTGAGTTACACTGAAAAACATAGAATTTACTGAAAAAGCCGCATTAGACGAAATGCACAGTGTAGTACATAGTATATGAGTGAGTTGCACTGAAAAACTTAGAATTTACTGAAAAACCCGCATTAGACGAAATGCACAGTGTAGTACATTGTATAGGAGTGAGTTACACTGAAAAACATAGAATTTACTGAAAAACCCGCATTAGACGAAATGCACAGTGTAGTACATAGTATATGAGTGAGTTGCACTGAAAAACTTAGAATTTACTGAAAAACCCGCATTAGACGAAATGCACAGTGTAGTACATAGTATATGAGTGAGTTGCACTGAAAAACTTAGAATTTACTGAAAAACCCGCTTTAGACGAAATGCACAGTGTAGTACATTGTATATGAGTGAGTTGCACTGAAAAACTTAGAATTTACTGAAAAAACCCACATTAGACGAAATGCACAGTGTAGTACATTGTATATGAGTGAGTTGCACTGAAAAACTTAGAATTTACTGAAAAACCCGCATTAGACGAAATGCACAGTGTAGTACATTGTATATGAGTGAGTTGCACTGAAAAACTTAGAATTTACTGAAAAACCCGCATTAGACGAAATGCACAGTGTAGTACATAGTATATGAGTGAGTTGCACTGAAAAACTTAGAATTTACTGAAAAACCCGCATTAGACGAAATGCACAGTGTAGTACATTGTATATGAGTGAGTTGCACTGAAAACTTAGAATTTACTGAAAAACCCGCATTAGACGAAATGCACAGTGTAGTACATTGTATATGAGTGAGTTGCACTGAAAAACTTAGAATTTACTGAAAAACCCGCATTAGACGAAATGCAGAGTGTAGTACATTGTATATGAGTGAGTTGCACTGAAAAACTTAGAATTTACTGAAAAACCCGCATTAGACGAAATGCACAGTATAGTACATAGTATATGAGTGAGTTGCACTGAAAAACTTAGAATTTACTGAAAAACCCGCATTAGACGAAATGCACAGTGTAGTATATTGTATATGAGTGAGTTGCACTGAAAAACTTAGAATTTACTGAAAAACCCACATTAGACGAAATGCACAGTGTAGTACATAGTATATGAGTGAGTTGCACTGAAAAACTTAGAATTTACTGAAAAACCCGCATTAGACGAAATGCACAGTGTAGTACATTGTATAGGAGTGAGTTACACTGAAAAACATAGAATTTACTGAAAAAGCCGCATTAGACGAAATGCACAGTGTAGTACATAGCATATGAGTGAGTTGCACTGAAAAACTTAGAATTTACTGAAAAACCCGCATTAGACGAAATGCACAGTGTAGTATATTGTATATGAGTGAGTTGCACTGAAAAACTTAGAATTTACTGAAAAACCCGCTTTAGACGAAATGCACAGTGTAGTACATTGTATATGAGTGAGTTGCACTGAAAAACTTAGAATTTACTGAAAAACCCGCATTAGACGAAATGCACAGTGTAGTACATAGTATATGAGTGAGTTGCACTGAAAAACTTAGAATTTACTGAAAAACCCGCATTAGACGAAATGCACAGTGTAGTACATTGTATATGAGTGAGTTGCACTGAAAAACTTAGAATTTACTGAAAAACCCGCATTAGACGAAATGCACAGTGTAGTACATTGTATAGGAGTGAGTTACACTGAAAAACATAGAATTTACTGAAAAACCCGCATTAGACGAAATGCACAGTGTAGTACATAGTATATGAGTGAGTTGCACTGAAAAACTTAGAATTTACTGAAAAACCCGCATTAGACGAAATGCACAGTGTAGTACATAGTATATGAGTCAGTTGCACTGAAAAACTTAGAATTTACTGAAAAACCCGCATTAGACGAAATGCACAGTGTAGTACATAGTATATGATTGAGTTGCACTGAAAAACTTAGAATTTACTGAAAAACCCGCATTAGACGAAATGCACAGTGTAGTACATTGTATATGAGTGAGTTGCACTGAAAAACTTAGAATTTACTGAAAAACCCGCATTAGACGAAATGCACAGTGTAGTACATTGTATATGAGTGAGTTGCACTGAAAAACTTAGAATTTACTGAAAAACCCGCATTAGACGAAATGCACAGTGTAGTACATTGTATATGAGTGAGTTGCACTGAAAAACTTAGAATTTACTGAAAAGCCCGCATTAGACGAAATGCACAGTGTAGTACATTGTATATGGAGTGAGTTGCACTGAAAAACTTAGAATTTACTGAAAAACCCGCATTAGACGAAATGCACAGTATAGTACATAGTATATGAGTGAGTTGCACTGAAAAACTTAGAATTTACTGAAAAACCCGCATTAGACGAAATGCAGAGTGTAATACATTGTATAGGAGTGAGTTACACTGAAAAACTTACAATTTACTGAAAAACCCGCATTAGACGAAATGCACAGTGTAGTAAAATGTATATGAGTGAGTTGCACTGAAAAACTTAGAATTTACTGAAAAACCCGCATTAGACAAAATGCACAGTTACACTGTACATTTGTATATGAGTACATTGTATATGAGTACATTGTATATGAGTGAGTGGCACTGAAAAACTTAGAATTTACTGAAAAACCCGCATTAGACGAAATGCACAGTGTAGTACATAGTATATGAGTGAGTTGCACTGAAAAACTTAGAATTTACTGAAAAACCCGCATTAGACGAAATGCACAGTGGAGTACATAGTATATGAGTGAGTTGCACTGAAAAACTTAGAATTTACTCAAAAAACCCGCATTAGACGAAATGCACAGTGTAGTACATTGTATATGAGTGAGTTGCACTGAAAAACTTAGAATTTACTGAAAAACCCGCATTAGACGAAATGCACAGTGTAGTACATTGTATAGGAGTGAGGTACACTGAAAAACATAGAATTTACTGAAAAACCCGCATTAGACGAAATGCACAGTGTAGTACATAGTATATGAGTGAGTTGCACTGAAAAACTTAGAATTTACTGAAAAAACCCGCATTAGACGAAATGCACAGTGTAGTACATAGTATATGAGTCAGTTGCACTGAAAAACTTAGAATTTACTGAAAAACCCGCATTAGACGAAATGCACAGTGTAGTACATAGTATATGATTGAGTTGCACTGAAAAACTTAGAATTTACTGAAAAACCCGCATTAGACGAAATGCACAGTGTAGTACATTGTATATGAGTGAGTTGCACTGAAAAACTTAGAATTTACTGAAAAACCCGCATTAGACGAAATGCACAGTGTAGTACATTGTATATGAGTGAGTTGCACTGAAAAACTTAGAATTTACTGAAAAACCCGCATTAGACGAAATGCACAGTGTAGTACATTGTATATGAGTGAGTTGCACTGAAAAACTTAGAATTTACTGAAAAGCCCGCATTAGACGAAATGCACAGTGTAGTACATTGTATATGAGTGAGTTGCACTGAAAAACTTAGAATTTACTGAAAAACCCGCATTAGACGAAATGCAGAGTGTAGTACATTGTATATGAGTGAGTTGCACTGAAAAACTTAGAATTTACTGAAAAACCCGCATTAGACGAAATGCACAGTATAGTACATAGTATATGAGTGAGTTGCACTGAAAAACTTAGAATTTACTGAAAAACCCGCATTAGACGAAATGCAGAGTGTAATACATTGTATAGGAGTGAGTTACACTGAAAAACTTACAATTTACTGAAAAACCCGCATTAGACGAAATGCACAGTGTAGTAAAATGTATATGAGTGAGTTGCACTGAAAAACTTAGAATTTACTGAAAAACCCGCATTAGACGAAATGCACAGTTACACTGTACATTTGTATATGAGTACATTGTATATGAGTACATTGTATATGAGTGAGTGGCACTGAAAAACTTAGAATTTACTGAAAAACCCGCATTAGACGAAATGCACAGTGTAGTACATTGTATATGAGTGAGTTGCACTGAAAAACTTAGAATTTACTGAAAAACCCGCATTAGACGAAATGCACAGTGTAAGTACATTGTATATGAGTGAGTTTGCACTGAAAAACTTAGAATTTACTGAAAAACCCGCATTAGACGAAATGCACAGTGTAGTACATTGTATATGAGTGAGTTGCACTGAAAAACTTAGAATTTACTGAAAAACCCGCATTAGACGAAATGCACAGTGTAGTACATAGTATATGAGTGAGTTGCACTGAAAAACTTAGAATTTACTGAAAAACCCGCTTTAGACGAAATGCACAGTGTAGTACATTGTATATGAGTGAGTTGCACTGAAAAACTTAGAATTTACTGAAAAACCCACATTAGACGAAATGCACAGTGTAGTACATTGTATATGAGTGAGTTGCACTGAAAAACTTAGAATTTACTGAAAAACCCGCATTAGACGAAATGCACAGTGTAGTACATTGTATATGAGTGAGTTGCACTGAAAAACTTAGAATTTACTGAAAAACCCGCATTAGACGAAATGCAGAGTGTAGTACATTGTATATGAGTGAGTTGCACTGAAAAACTTAGAATTTACTGAAAAACCCGCATTAGACGAAATGCACAGTATAGTACATAGTATATGAGTGAGTTGCACTGAAAAACTTAGAATTTACTGAAAAACCCGCATTAGACGAAATGCAGAGTGTAATACATTGTATAGGAGTGAGTTACACTGAAAAACTTACAATTTACTGAAAAACCCGCATTAGACGAAATGCACAGTGTAGTAAAATGTATATGAGTGAGTTGCACTGAAAAACTTAGAATTTACTGAAAAACCCGCATTAGACGAAATGCACAGTTACACTGTACATTTGTATATGAGTACATTGTATATGAGTACATTGTATATGAGTGAGTGGCACTGAAAAACTTAGAATTTACTGAAAAACCCGCATTAGACGAAATGCACAGTGTAGTACATTGTATATGAGTGAGTTGCACTGAAAAACTTAGAATTTACTGAAAAACCCGCATTAGACGAAATGCACAGTGTAGTACATTGTATATGAGTGAGTTGCACTGAAAAACTTAGAATTTACTGAAAAACCCGCATTAGACGAAATGCACAGTGTAGTACATTGTATATGAGTGAGTTGCACTGAAAAACTTAGAATTTACTGAAAAACCCGCATTAGACGAAATGCACAGTGTAGTACATAGTATATGAGTGAGTTGCACTGAAAAACTTAGAATTTACTGAAAAACCCGCTTTAGACGAAATGCACAGTGTAGTACATTGTATATGAGTGAGTTGCACTGAAAAACTTAGAATTTACTGAAAAACCCACATTAGACGAAATGCACAGTGTAGTACATTGTATATGAGTGAGTTGCACTGAAAAACTTAGAATTTACTGAAAAACCCGCATTAGACGAAATGCACAGTGTAGTACATTGTATATGAGTGAGTTGCACTGAAAAACTTAGAATTTACTGAAAAAACCCGCATTAGACGAAATGCACAGTGTAGTACATTGTATAGGAGTGAGTTACACTGAAAAACATAGAATTTACTGAAAAACCCGCATTAGACGAAATGCACAGTGTAGTACATAGTATATGAGTGAGTTGCACTGAAAAACTTAGAATTTACTGAAAAACCCGCATTAGACGAAATGCACAGTGTAGTACATTGTATATGAGTGAGTTGCACTGAAAAACTTAGAATTTACTGAAAAACCCGCATTAGACGAAATGCACAGTGTAGTACATTGTATAGGAGTGAGTTACACTGAAAAACATAGAATTTACTGAAAAAGCCGCATTAGACGAAATGCACAGTGTAGTACATAGTATATGAGTGAGTTGCACTGAAAAACTTAGAATTTACTGAAAAACCCGCATTAGACGAAATGCACAGTGTAGTACATTGTATAGGAGTGAGTTACACTGAAAAACATAGAATTTACTGAAAAACCCGCATTAGACGAAATGCACAGTGTAGTACATAGTATATGAGTGAGTTGCACTGAAAAACTTAGAATTTACTGAAAAACCCGCATTAGACGAAATGCACAGTGTAGTATATTGTATATGAGTGAGTTGCACTGAAAAAACTTAGAATTTACTGAAAAACCCGCTTTAGACGAAAATGCACAGTGTAGTACATTGTATATGAGTGAGTTGCACTGAAAAACTTAGAATTTACTGAAAAACCCGCATTAGACGAAATGCACAGTGTAGTACATAGTATATGAGTGAGTTGCACTGAAAAACTTAGAATTTACTGAAAAACCCGCATTAGACGAAATGCACAGTGTAGTACATTGTATATGAGTGAGTTGCACTGAAAAACTTAGAATTTACTGAAAAACCCGCATTAGACGAAATGCACAGTGTAGTACATTTTATAGGAGTGAGTTACACTGAAAAACATAGAATTTACTGAAAAACCCGCATTAGACGAAATGCAGAGTGTAGTACATTGTATATGAGTGAGTTGCACTGAAAAACTTAGAATTTACTGAAAAACCCGCATTAGACGAAATGCACAGTATAGTACATAGTATATGAGTGAGTTGCACTGAAAAACTTAGAATTTACTGAAAAACCCGCATTAGACGAAATGCAGAGTGTAATACATTGTATAGGAGTGAGTTACACTGAAAAACTTACAATTTACTGAAAAAACCCGCATTAGACGAAATGCACAGTGTAGTAAAATGTATATGAGTGAGTTGCACTGAAAAACTTAGAATTTACTGAAAAACCCGCATTAGACGAAATGCACAGTTACACTGTACATTTGTATATGAGTACATTGTATATGAGTACATTGTATATGAGTGAGTGGCACAGAAAAACTTAGAATTTACTGAAAAACCCGCATTAGACGAAATGCACAGTGTAGTACATTGTATATGAGTGAGTTGCACTGAAAAACTTAGAATTTACTGAAAAACCCGCATTAGACGAAATGCACAGTGTAGTACATTGTATATGAGTGAGTTGCA
>NW_028228169.1:0-31107 GCF_978045245.1 Mus caroli | reverse complement strand
ATGCTGGTTCTTTTGTGCCTCTTCCTTCCACTATTAGGAAGGTTTGCAATTACATAATGAGGCAGCTCAGCCAAGCACTTAATTTGGAAATAGGACTAGAGGATAGGATACACCTGAAGACTGACAGCCATTTCTTTGTGTTCTTGATGCTTCAATGGAAGCATCTGGTATTCTGTGTGCAGTGTGATAGGTCCCATTCCAGAGGCATAGGTAAGAAACAGATTCCTGGCACTCTGACAGAAAAGGACCTAGGAGAAGCCCCGAGGGTGGGTGTGGATAGGACATTGCCTGAGCCTTCTTTGGCTCAGATCCGTATACCTGGATTGGTTGGACCCTCACAAGGATCCCCAACTTAACCCTACTGACATCTAGGTTAGTCATTTGAGCTCTAGTTGGATTCCCTTGACTGACCTGTTGGCCCCTATGGCCACCCTACGTTAGCTCCCAGATCCTGTGCCACCTAGGCTCAGACTTGACACGCTATGTCTGTTAACAACAAAATCAGGGTGCCAGACTCACAGGAGACATTTCTTACATTTAGATTACGTTCAGTTTGGGGGAAACAGAGGACAACACAGACGTCGGTTGAGGCCAATATACAGTTTAGTAAGCAAATACTGATCAGATGCGCAAAGACCTGCTACAGCGATGGAAACAGGTTTAACCATGCTCCTCCATTGCCAGCCATGGCTTTTCCTGTCTGCATTGTATTTCTATGATATGCCAACTGAGCAGGTGCTCACCAATGATTTGCTCTGGGGATGCTTACCCAGTGGTGGCCACAAGAAGTAAACTTCTAAGTTAAAGAACAGTTCCCCATCTAGCACAGTCATTAGAGCACGAGATTATTAATCTCAGGGTCATTGGTTTGAGCCCAAAGTTGGACGAGATGTTATTTTAGTTGTGTCTCGACTGGAGGCAATGCTGGCACTTCCCAGGAGGGCCCCATGATTGGGGTTCTGCTTTCTGTATCTCTGACATTAGAACTGGAAGTAGGGAGAATTTGGTGGGTTTTTTGCTCTGCTTGAAGCAGCACTGGGTGTACTAAATTGCAGTGGGTGCAAGTGTTACAGACTCTACACTTGTTTTGACATTCTCGAGCAATTGGGGCACTGGGTAGTCTTGGATTACCCTTTTCAGGTAGATCTGAAACTCAATTCTTTTGGTGTGTACTGAATTCAACCAGAGGATTCCAAGATATCCCTCTTAGAAAGAATAGCTGGAGCATCTCTTTAAGGCTTGTTGGTCCTACCTCTAGAGGATTCTCGCTTAGGGTCTGAGAGGATCTTCCTAGGTTCAAATCTTGGACCAGTCCTCTTCTTTTGCCAATCAAACCCTGAGGATTAAAAGTCAACCTTGGCTCCTTAGAAGGTATGACTAAACAAAGGAAAATGGAAATTTGTAAGTACCCAAAGTGGTATTTTTGGTTGGTTTCTTTGGACCTTGTTTTCTGTTTTAGGCAGAGTCTTGTTCCTTTACCTTAGGCTGCTCCTGACAAAGTCAAGGATAGCTGCATTTCTAATCTTCATGCCTTCACTTCTTGTGTGCTGGAAAGATAGGCATGTGTATTAATCTGGTGTTCAGGTTGGAACCCAGGCTTAGGCAAGCAATTAGATGAGCTACAGCATCAGCTCATAACTCAAAATGTCCACCAAGAATTGCTGGCATTATTCAAATTAGCCTGAAGGATAAAAATATTGGAAAATGTTGGAATTAAAAAAACTCAATCCAGCTGCTCTGGCAAATCAGGGAGAACTGGAGCAGGCCTCTAGATGCACCAGCTTCTAGTCAGGTCTTTAGTGTATTTGACATAACCTGAGCTACATGAGAAGAAACACAAATAGCTAAAACAGGATTGTGAGACTAGCTGCAAGACATATGGCTGGCAAATAAAAACCGCTTTGAAATTTGCCAGTAGCCCTTAAGTGCAAATCTGGTTCCAGATCACTGGCCTTTAATCATCACTAGTTTGCTTGGGTCCAACCCACAGGACCCAAAAAGTAGTCAAGAGCCTGTGACCTCTTCAGATTTGCTGGACTAGCATTTTCAGGTCCCCTGGTGTGCAGATCTAAGAAAGGAGAGGTGCTGCCAAACCTGGCTAGAGTCTCAGCTTTGCGAATCTGCCTTGGAACTTCCCTTTTTTCCATAATCTCCATAAAAAGGCAAAGGATTTTTACATTTAAGAAGTCCTTGCACTTCGGATAGGAAACATACTCCAAGAACCACAGTCAGCCCTCTGGCCTCTGTAGAGTCCTAACTGAGCCTGGCTCTCCCAGCTCAGTGTTTTGAAATCACAAGGTGGATTCCTGTGCAGAGAATGAATAGATGGGAGTAGGAGGAATGAGTCCTTCTAGGGTTCTGTGAGCTGGAAGGCGCAGTGTGGACTTAACCGAACAAGCCTCAGATTCTGCCGAATTTTCTCCACTGGGTAAACTGCCAGTAACCATGAAAGAAGAGAGGGACTCCTCTAAGGAGTCGCTTTGGGCATCTCTACGGGGTGGGAGGCTTGATTCTAACCCTGATACCACTGGTGCTCTGGTGTCTACACTTTGAGGCTCCCGACGAAATCTTCAAGGTCCTGAACAGTGGCCAGGCTTCCAAGGTGGCATTCAGTCCTGCGACTGTACGTGTGGGATGCAGAGAAGGCCCTGATTTCTTCTATCCAGCCTTACAGAATCAGCTGAGCTCTTTCCTTTTTCAGTAGGGGGCTGCCCCAACTTCTCTCTCAGCATCACATTCATGCGCTTAGCTAATAGGCAAAAGTAACTGTTAGCTACTTTTAGATGAGGCAAAAGTAGGTGAAAGAAGAGGTCATTAATAAGGGAAGAACTAAATACATTTAGCTCTTTTGTCCACTGCCCCCACAACCCCGGCCCCCTGGCTGGTTCCCAGGCTGACTTTGAAATCTCCTTAACCTAGCCTCCTAAGTACTGCCCAAACAGGAGTGAGTGATATCCATGTCACTTCATGTTTTTAGTAACAACCTCACAAAGGCAAATTTAGTCTATTCTTATCTACATGGCTGATAAAACATGGGAGAGGGTTTTTTTTTTGTTTTTTAAATAAAACAAGCTGTGATGGATCAGCTCCTATCAGTGCGAAAGTCTTTTACTTCCGTCGACTAGAAAGAGAGAAAGAAAACAGACTAGAAGATGGATGAGCAGGAAGGCCAAAAGAAGAGAGGTTGCTTGTCTGACAGTGACTGTGGACTGAAATAATGATTGGGGACCTGGGAGGGTCCAGGGAGAATAATAATTTTAGTGAATTAACCCGGTTAATTAATGGGTGATCTTTGGTTTGAATTTCTATTTAAGAATAAGAGCCAGTTCTGTGACTTCTAACATTCTTTCAAGGTGGGAAAAAGACTGCTGTTGGACTCTGATTTGGACTCCAGCAAATTGGTCTGTGATTTAGGGAGCACTCTGAAAGAAAAAAAAATAAAAACAGATACATTGAGTCCAAGAACAGCGATTGTTGGGAGAACCTTCCTGGAATAAGCACACGGAAACAACTGAGAGTGGAAGAGAGATGTCAAAGGTGGACCGAAGCCAAGACAGCTCCTTGCAAGTCTTTGTAATTTCATTTTATACTTTAAAACCATAAGGTAGGGTGGACAAGCTAGTGTTTAAGTGCTGGCATCAGTCACCAGGCTGGGAAGGGCACTGGGCCACTGCCTCACCTGGCTCTTTAGGCCTCTCTGGTTCAGGTAGCAAGTGAAGCTGGGCTCTGCAAACAGAGTGCAAGCAACACTTTAGTAAACAACTAAGGAAATCAATAAATTGACACCAAATAATTGTTTTGGTAAAGCTAGTTTTACTTCACTATATTCTGGGAAATGGTCTGGTCACTCACTGTGTCTTTGATAACGTATGTCTTGTCAGTGACTCTCCTTTCTTTCCTTTGTCCTTCCATCTTTTTCTATTTCCTTCCATTGTCTCCTCCTTACTCCCATCCTCCTTCCTTCTGTTGCACTGAAGATGCAAGGATGATCTCAACCCCATCACCCTTTAAATTGTATTAATCATTTAACTTGTTTATATTTCAAGTATTATCCCCCTCCTGCTCTCCCCTCCCTGAGGCCCAACTTTTCCTCCTCCCCACCCAGCCACTCCCACCTAATCCCTCTAGTATCCCCCTTCTCTGGGGTATCAAGCCTCAACAGGACCAAGTGCCACCCCTCCCACTGATGCCAGACAAGGTAGTTCTCTGCTACATAAGTATTTCTAGTCACAAACCCGCCCATGTATACTCCTTTAGTTGGTAGATTACTCCCTGGGAGCTCTGAGGGGTCTGGTTAATTGATACTGTTGTTCGTCCTGTGGGGTTGCCATCCCCTTCAGCTCCTTCAGCCCTTCCCCTAATTTTTCCATTGGGGTCCCCACACTCAGTCCAATAGTTTCTGTGAGTTTCTCCATCTGTCTTAGTCAGTTGCTGACAGAGGCTCTCAGAGGATACACAGACATACAAGGCTCCTGTCTGTAAGCACATCTTGGCATCAGCAGTAGTGTTGGGGTTTTGTGTCTGTGGGTAGAATACAGTGCTATAGTCTCTGGATGGCCTTTCCTTCAGTCTCTGTTCCATTTTTGTCCCTAAATTTCCTTTAGACAGAGACAATTTTCGGTATTTTTTTTAAATGGGTAGGTGTCCCCATCCCTTAACTGAGTCCCATGTCCATCTCCTTGATATAGTCCCTTCAGGCTCCATCTCCCCTGCCGCAGACCCTCTGGGTCCCTGTGTCTGCGTGGAACGGGGTCTCTCGTCGCAGGTGGGCAAAGCATGGATGAGCGAGTGACAAACAGACACACACAGGAGAGTTCGTGTGTATAATCTGAATGTAATTTTACAATTCGAGCTTCAGACTTTTTATACAGAAGACAATAAAGAAGTTGGGTGACATACCCGCAAGGTACAAATGAGGTAACCGGATGCTTAATGATTCTTACACAGAACAGAGGAATGAAAACACAAAGATCATAAGGAACTGGGCAGTAAAATAATTGAGACAAAGTTAGCCCTATCTAAGGTCAGCTATAGTCTTAGAAGCCTGGTGTGAGAACTTTTCACTCCTAGGGCAAGGGATTTCACACCCAAGTCATGGTTCTAACTAGGGAGTTCCGTTCTAGCTAACCATCTCATGGATAATGCAATACTCTAAAACCACAGCACAGTCTGCTTCCTAAACCATAGTAAATTCCTGTAAATAGGTGTAACTCAGCTATAATACTAAGCATCTATTCTGGTTTCCCCTACGGTCAGAAACTTCTTTCTTCCTAGGTGATGGTAGATTCCTGTGAAGGGCAGTGATTAACTTTTAGTGTAATACCAGGGGCAGTACTGAAATCCAAGCCCAAGGTCTCGCTAAGGACGAACTAGGACTGTTGGAACACTGGTTTAGCTATGACAGAATTCAATCTTAAAAGGCACTTATGATAGGAAAATATTGAAAGAGAGCACGTGGATCCATACACTAGACTAACTCGAGAATGAAACTCGGGAATGAAAAATTACTGTATGGTTAGGGAACGCTAGACTCCAGGAGGAGAGCTTCTTTGAAACTCTTTGCCTCATGAGTGACTTGTAAGCCTCTCGGCTTGTCCAGTTGACTCGACCAGGGCGTAGCACTCCCCTGTATTTCAGCTGTTGTTATCCCATTGAGTTCTGGGAACCTCTTGAATTCCTGGCATCTGGGAATTTCTAGTGCATCTCCTAGTTCCCCAAACCCCACTGCTACTTATTCCTATTCATTCTCCTGTTCCTCTAGACGTCTCTCCTGTCTCTTCCCATACCTGACCCTGTCCTTCCTTCTTTCTTCCCCTCCCTTTCTGTCTCCCACCCTGATACCCCCTTATTCCGCCTGCCATGATTATTTTGTTACCTCTTCTAAGTAGGTTTGAAGAACCAACACTTTGGTCTCACTTCTTGTAAAACTTCATTTGACTTTTAGTTGTTGCATGGGTATTCTGAGCTTTTGGGCTAAAATCCACTTATCGGTGAGTACATACCATGCAAGGTTTTTTGGATTTGGGTTACCTCACTCAAGAAACTATTTTCTAGTTCCATCCATGTGCCTACAACGTTTATGATGTGATCATTTTTTAATATCTGAGTAGTATTCCATTGTGTAAATGTACCACAGTTTCTGTAACAATTCTTCCATAGAGGGACATCTGGGTTGTTTCCATCTCATGGTTATTAAAAATTAGGGTTCAGTGAACACATTGGTGCAGGTATCTTTGTTCTGTGTTGGAGCATCTTTAGAGTATATGACAACACACTGGAGCATGTGAAACCACAGAGGAGAATGTGACACCACAATGGAGAAATGTGACACCACAGAGGAGTAGGGTGACAGCACCGTGGAGCACTGTGACAACGAAGAGGAGCACTGTGACACCACAGAGGAGCACAATGACACCACAGTGGAGGAGTGTGACAAGACAGTAGAGCAGTGCAACATCAGAGTGGAACACTCTGACATCACTGTAAAGCACTGTAAAGCACTGTGACACCACTGTGGATCACTGTGACAGCACAGTGGAGTACTATGACCCGAGAGTGGAGCACTGTGACACTACAGTGCAGCCCTGTGACAGCACAGTGGACCACTGAGGCATCAGAGTGGAGCATTGTGACATGACAGTTGAGCACTGTGACACGACAGTGCAGTAGTGTGACAGTGAGGGGAGCACACTTACATCACTGTGGAGAACTGTGTCAGAAAGGTGGAACACTGTGACACAATAGTGTAGAAGTGTGACACCACAGTGGAGCACTGTGTCAACACAGAGCAGCACGGTGACAGTAGAGTGGAGCTCTGTGACATGACAGTGGAGCACTGTGATATGATACCACAATAGAGCACTGATAAACCACAGTGAGCACTGTGACACAACAGTGGACCACTTTGATACCACAGTGCAGCACTGTCTCCCCACAGTGAACCACAATGAAACTACAGTGGAGAACTCTGACAACACAGTGGAGCATGTGACACCACAGTGGAGCATTGTGACACCAGAGAGGAGAAATCTGATACCACAGTGGCATAGTGTGACACCAAAGTGGAGCATTGTGACAACGAAGTGGAGCACTGTGACACCACAGTGGAACACTGTGAGATCACATTAGAGCAGGGTGACAACAGCGTAGAGAAGTGGGACATCACAGTGGAGCATTGTAAAACCACAGTTGAGCACAGTGACAGAGAAACCCTAAAAAACGTGAAACATAAAAAAATAACACTGTAGGAAGTGAAATATGGAAAGAAAAAGTGAAAATCGTCAAATATGAGAAAATCACACTGTAGACCTTGAATATGGCTATAAACCCTGAAAAACGTCGAAAATAAAAAACTCACAATGTAGGACCTGGAATATTGTGAGAAACCCTGAAAAACAGTGGAAATTTAAAAACTTACACTCTACGACCAGGTATATGGCAACAAATACTGAAAAATGTGAAAAATGATAAACTCAAACGGTAGGAACAGAAATATGATGAGAAACCCTGAAAAACGTGCAAATTTAAAAACAAACACTGTAGGACCTGGAATATGGGAAGAAACCCGGAAAAAGGTGGAAAATGAGACAACCACACTGTAGGACCTGGAATGTGTCTAGAAACCCAGAAAGAGGGGAAAAATGAGAAAATCATAATGCAGTACCTGGAATATCGCAAGAAACCCTGAAAAACGTGAAAAATTAAAAACTTACCCTGTAGGACCTGGAATATAGCAAGAAAACGGAAATTCATTGAAAATGAGAAAATCACACTGTAGGACCTGGAATATAGAGAGAAACCTTGAAAAACGTAGAAATTAAAAACTCACACTGTAGGACCTGGAATATGGCGAGAAAACCTGAAGAACGTGGAAAATAAAAATATAACAGTGTAGGACCAGGGACATGGCAAGAAATTATGGTGACTCACAACCATCCGTAACGAGATCTGGCTCCCCCTTCTGGAGTGTCTGAGGACAGCTACAGTGTACTTACATATAATAAATAAATAAATCTTTAAAAAAAAAAAAAGAAAATTAGAAAATAACACTGCAGGACCTGGTAGAAGGCTAAAAACACTGAAAAATGAGAAACTCAAACTATAGGACTTGGAATATGTTGAGAAACCTTGACAAACATGGAAAATTGAAAACTTACACTATAGGACTGGGAATATGGCAAGAAATCCTGAAAATCATGAACAATGAGAAAATCAATCTGTAGAAACTGGAATATGGCAAGAAACCCTGAAACACGTGGAAAATTAAAAACTCACAGTGTAGGTCCTGGAATATGGCGAGAAACTCTAAAAAACATGGAAAATGGAAATTAAAACTGTAGGAACTGGGATATGGTGAAAAACTCTGAAAAATGTGGAAAATTAAAAATTAAATCTGTAGGACATGGAATATGGTGAGAAACCCTGAAAAACATGGAAAATGAGCAAATGACACTGTAGGACTTGGAATAGACTAAGAAAACCTTTAAAAAGTGGAAAAAAAAACTAACAGTGTAGGACCTAAAATATGACAAGAAAACTTCAAAAATCCTAAAAAAATGAGAAAATCAAACTGTAGGACATGGAATATGGAAGGAAAACCTGAAAAAAAATTGAAAATTAAAAACTCACACCCAATAACCTGCAAAGTATGAAAAATGAGAAAATCACACTGTAGGACCTGGAATATGGAGAGAAACACTGAAAGACTTGGAAAATGAGAAACCCAAACTGTAGGACCTGGAATATGCTGAGAAACCCTGAAAAACGTAGAAAATTAAAAACTCACACGGTTGGATCTGGAATATGTTGAGAAAACCTGAAAAAGGTGGAAAATAAGAAACTCACTCTGTAGGACCGGGAATATGGCAAGAAACCCAGAAAAAGGTGGGAAAATGAGAAAATGTCACTGCAGCACCTGGTATAAGGCTAGAAACATCGAAAAATGAGAAACTCAAACTATAGGAATTGGAATATGTAGAGAAACCTTGGCAAACATGGGAAATTGAAAACTTATACTATAGGAATGGGAATATGGCAAGAAAACCTGAAAAATCACAGGAAATGAGAAAATCTCATTGTAGAATCGGGAATATGGCAAGAAACACTGAAACACGTGGAAAATTAAAAACTCACACTCTAGGACCTGGAATATGGTGAGAAGAACTGAAAAATGTGAAAAATAGGAAACTCAAACTATAAGAACTGGAATATGGAAAGAAAACCTTAAAATTATGGAAAATGAGAGAATCACACTGTAGGACCTGGAATATTGTGAGAAATCCTGAAAAATGTGGAAAATTAAAAACTCACACTCTAGGACCTGGAATATGGCAAGATTCCCTATAAAACGTGGAAAAGGAGAAACTCACACTGGAGGACCTGGAATGTGGCAAGAAACCCTGAAAGAGGTGGAAAATGACAAAATCAAACTGCAGGACTTGGAATATGGCAAGAAACCCAGAAAAGTTGGAAAATGACAAAATCACACAGCAGGACTTAGAATATGGGAGAAAACCTGAAAGAATCAGATAATTAAAAAACCTAAAAATAATGAAAAATGAGAAAATCACACTGCAGTACCTAGAATATGGCAAGAACCCCTGAATAATGTGAACAATAAGAAACTCAAATGGTAGGATATGGAATATGGCAAGAAACACAGAAAAACGTGGAAAATTAAAAACTCACACTGAAGGACTTGGGATATGGCGAGAAAACCTGAAAATCATGAAAAATGATAAAATCTCACTGTAGGACCTAGAATATGGCAAGAAACACTGAAAAACGTGGAAAATAAAAAATTCAAACTGCAGGAACTGGAATATGGCAAGAAACCCTGAAAAACGTGGAAAATTAAAAACTAACATTGTAGGAACAGGAATATGGAGAGAAAACCTGAAAAACATGCAAAATGAGGAACTCAAACTGCAGGACCTATAATATTGTGAAAAACTCTGAAAAACGTTGAAAATGAGAAACTCACACTATAGGACCTGGAGTATGGAAAGAAACCCTGAAAAACATGGAAAATAAAAAAACTCACACTGTAGGATCTGGAATATGGGAAGAAAACTGAAAATCTTGAAAAATGAGAAAATCATACTGGAATAGGAAGAGAACCATGAAAAACGTGGAAAATTAAAAACTCGCACTGTAGGACATGGAATATGGCAAGAAACCCTGAAAAAGTTGGAAATTTAAAAACTCACACTCTAGGACTTGGAATATGACAAGAAACTCTGAAAAATGTGGAAAATTAAAATCAAACAGTGAATGACCTGGAATATGGCGAGAAACCCTGAAAAACGTGGAAAATGAGAAACTCACACTCTAGGACCTGGAAAATGGAAAGAAACCCAGAAAAAGGTGGAAAATGAGAAAATCACACTGATGGACCTGGAATGTGTCTAGAAACCCAGAAAGAGGGGAAAAATGAGAAATCATACTGAAGTACTGTAGAATATCGCGAGAAACCCCGAAAAATGTGGAAAATTAAAAACTTACCCTGTAGGACCAGGAATAGGGCAAGAAAACCTGAAAATCGTTGAAAAGGAAAAATCACACTGTAGGAACTGGAATATGGCGAGTAACTATAAAAACATGGATAATTAAAAAATCACACTGAAGGCCTGGAATATGGCAAGAAATCCTGAAAAATGTGGAAAATGAGAAAATCACACTGTAGGACCTGGAATATGGTGAGAAAACTTGAATAAGTTGAAAAATGAGAAAATCACACTGTAGGACCTGGAAAATGTTGAGAAACCTGAAGAAGTCGAAAAATGAGAAAATCATATCTAGTACCTGGAATATGGTGAGAAACCCTGTATAGTCGAATAATGAGAAAATCACATTGTAGGACGTGGAATATGGTGAGAAACCCTGAAAAAGTCGAAAAATGAGAAAATCATACTGTAGTACCTGGAATATGGCGATAAACCCTGAAAAATGCCGAAAATTAAGGTTTCATACTGAAGGACTAGGAATATGACGAGAGACAAAAAAAAAAAAAAAAAAAAAAAAAAAAAAAACGTTGATAATTAAACAATCACATTAAAGGACTGGAATATGGCAAGAAATCCTGAAAAATGTGGAAAATGAGAAAATCACAGTGTAGGACCTGGAATATGGTGAGAAAACCTGGAAAAGTCGAAAAATGAGTAAATCAAACTGTAGGTCCCAAAATATGGCGAGAAACCCTGAAAAACGTGGATAATTAATTATTCAAACAGGGGGCTGGAATATGGCAAGAAATCCTGAAAAATGTGGAAAATGAGAAAATCACACTGAAGGACCTGGAATATGGCAAGAAACCCTGAAAAACATGGATAATTAAAAAATCACATTGAAGGCCTGGAATATGGCAAGAAATCCTGAAAAATGTGGAAAATGAGAAAATCAGATAGTAGGACCTGGAATATGGTAGAAACCCCTAAAAAGTCTAAAAATGAGAAAATCACACAGTAGGACCTGGAATATGGTGAGAAACCATGTATAGTCGAATAATGAGAAAATCACACTGTAGGTCCTGGAATATGGTGAGAAACCCTGAAAAAGTCGAAAAATTAGAAAATCACACTGTAGGACCTGGAATCTGGTGAGAAACCCTGAAAACGTCGAAAAATGAGAAAATCGTACTGTAGTACCTAGAATATGGCGATTAACCATGAAAAATGTCGAAAATTAAAAACTCACTCTGAAGGACCTGGAATATGGCAAGAAACAGTGAAAATCTTGGAAAATTAAAAACTCACACTGAAGGACCTGGAATAGGGTGAGAAATCCTGAAAAATAGGGAAAATGAGAAAAGAACACTGTAGGACTTGGAATAGGGTGAGAAACCCTGTATAGTCGAATAAAGAGAAAATCACACTGTAGTACCTGGAATATGGCGAGAAACCCTGAAAAACATGGATAATTAAAAACTCACATTGAAGAACTGGAATATGGCGAGAAATCCTGAAAAATGTGGAAAATGAGAAAATCACACTGTAGGACCTGGAATATGGTGATAAAACTTGAAAAAGTTGAAAAATGAGAAAATCACATTATAGGACCTGAAATATGGTGACAAACCATGAAAGGATCGAAAAATGAGAAAATCATACTGTAATACCTAGAATATGGCGATAAAAACACTGAAAAATCTCGATTATGGCTAGAAACCATGAAAAAAGTAGAAAATTCAAAATTCATACTGAAGGACCTGGAATATGGCAAGAAAACCTGAAAAAGGTGGAAATGAGAAAATCACACTGTAAGACCCAGAATATGACGAAAAAACCTGAAAAACATGGAAAATTAAAAATTCACACTGAAGGACCCTGAATATGGCGAGAAAACTTGAAAAACGAGGAAAATTAAAAACTCACACTGAAGGACCCAGAATATGGCGAGAAAACCTGAAAAAAGTAGAAAATTAAAAACTCACACAGAAGGACCCCAAATATGGAGAGAAAACCTGAATAAGTGGAAAATGAGAAAATCACAATGTAGAACCCAGAATTACATAAAAACTCGAAAAACATGGAAAATGAGAAAATCACTCTGCAGGACCCAGAATATGCCGAGAAACCCTGAAAAACGTGAAAATTAAAAATTCACACTCTCGGACACAGAATATGGCAAGAATCCATGAAAAAAGTGGAAAATTAAAAATTCACACTGACGGACCTGGAATATGGCAAGAAAACCTGAAAAACGTGGAAATGAGAAAATCATACTGTAGGACCCAGAATATGAGTAAAAATCCTGGAAACGTGGAAAATTAATAATTCACACCAAAGGACCTGGAATATGGCGAGAAAACCTGAAAAACGAGTAAAATTAAAAACTCACATTGAAGGACCCAGAATATGGTGAGAAAACCTGAAAAAAGTAAAAAATTAAAAATACAAGCTGTAGGACCCAGAATATGGCGTAAAACCCTGAAAAAAGTAGAAAATTAAAAAACTGACACTGAAGGACCCCAAATATATCGAGAAAACCTGAAAAGGGTGGAAAATGAGAAAATCATACTGTAGGACACAGTAATGCAAAAAAAATTGAAAAAAGTGGAAAATGAGAAAATCACACTGTAGGACCCAGAATATGGCAAGAAACCCTGAAAAAAGTAGAAAATTATAAACTCACACTGAAGGACACCGAATATGGCAAGAAAACCTGAAAAAGGTGGAAAATGTGAAAATCACCCTGAAGGACCCAGAATAACGGAAAAACTTGAAAATATTGGAAAATGAGAAAATCACACTGCAGGAACCAGAATATTCCGAGAAACCCTGAAAATCGTGAAATTTAAAAATTCACACTATGGGACCCAGAATATGGCCCTGCCTTGCCTAGACTAGCCTAACCCTGTTTAGCTCAGCCTAGCCCTGCCCTGCCTAGCCTAGCCCTGCCTAGCCCAGCCCTTCCCTGCCTAGCCTAGTCTAGCATAGCCTAGCCCTCCCCTGCACTGCCCTGCCTAGCCCTGCTTAGCCTAGCCCTGCCTAACCTGGCCCTGCCCTGCCTAGCCTAGCCCTGCCCTGCCTTACCCTGTTTATAACCAGGCTGGCCTCGAACTCAGAAACTGTCTGCCTCTGCCTCCAGAGTGCTCTCATTAAGAGCTCGAGCCACCACTGAATGTTGGGTTTTCTAAGTCTTACATTGGTATGGTGTCTGTTTCTCAGCTGTGAAACCCTAATTAAGACATGTAGTCAGTCCTAGGTCAGCTGTAGCTACAGAGTGAGGCATTATCTAAAACAAATCAAAACAAAACAAAAAAAATAGAAATAATAAAATAAATAAATTATGCAACCACATGATATCTTTTCTTTCTTTAGATGATACTCAGAGCTTGAAGCAGTTCACCCATGAGACCTCAGCTCTGGACATTGAGGCTGTTTCCCTAACAAGCATTAGGGCTGAACCTGAGGTGTTCTACTGCTGAGTTGTGACCCCACTTTTAAAAAAGTTGTTTTCAAAGGCGGCAGGTTCTTAGCACTGTTGCTTGTTACAGTTGAGAAACAGCCCTGAACTTTCAGTGGTAGTTAAAGGCACTGAGACTGGCTTCCTATAGACATAAAAGGCCAAGTCTTTGTTATTAAAAAGTTAATCTGGATTCCCCCAACCCCTGGCATCCTAAGAATTCCTAGAAAGGAAGACAGGGACCTGGGCAGAAGGGTGCAAGGCTACTGGTGTTTGTAAGTGGTAACAGAAGGCTTTCTCTTGTTGGTACCCTACCCCAAGTTACACTGTCACTTCTTTTTCCTTGTTGTTGTTTTGTTGGTTTGTATTCTCTACATAGCCCCTTTCCCTTCCTAACCTTGCTGGTCCTGAACCTTACTGTCCTTGAACTCAGTGATTTGCCTGTCTTGCTGGGATGAAACTGTGAGCTACCATCCAGAAGGAAGCACCCTGCTGAGGTTAGATTGGGGTCTCTTCCAGTTTCCTCTATGAACATGCATATGGCAGGCCTGGTCTTTCTTTTTTTCTTTTCTTTTTCTTTTTAAAGATTTATTTATTTATTATATTTAAGTATGCTGTAGCAATCTTCAGACACTCCAGAAGAGGGTGTCAGATTCTGAAGAATCTAAATCATTCTTATTGTTTCCATATGATGTATATAAACACAGCCTCACATATACTAAAAAAAAAAAAAATGAAAGATGGGGCTACAGAGAGGGCTCAACAATTAAGAGCATTGTCTCCTCTTCCAGAGAACCTGGGCTCAATTACCAGTATATATATGGTGGCCCATCTCCAGGTCCAGGCGATATAATACTCTGTTCTGGAGTCTGTGGGCACAGCATACACATGCAAAACACCCTTACACTAAAAATAAAATAGATCATTGAGAGAGAGGAGAGAGAGGGGGTGAGAGATAGGGGAGGTAATCATACCTCCTGATGAGTTTGAAGACCTGAGCTTCATCACTTACACAAATAAATAAATGCAAAATATTTTTTATAAATAAACTCTGCCATTTACCTTTAAAATTCCTAGAAAACAAGTTCTATGAGCAACAGTTATATTTACTATATCTAAAGGACAGTCATGAGCATATTCACTAAATAGATAAAGGTCTGTTGGTCTTAGAAATGGAAAAGACAAACCAAGGAAGGTTTGCAATTACATAATGAGGCAGCTCTGCCCAGCTCTTAGGTTGGAAATAAGACTGGAGAATAGGATACACCTGAAGACAGCCAGCCATTGCTTTTTGTTTTGGAGGCTGAAAGGATACACCTGAAGACAGCCATTGCTGTGTGTGCTTGATGGTAATCTGGCAATTTTTTTTTTTAATTTTTAAAAACTTTTTATCCTCTTTCTTTCTTTCTTTCTTTCTTTCTTTCTTTCTTTCTTTCTTTCTTTCTTTCTTTTTTCTTTCTTTCTTTCAATTATTATTTTTTTCTCAGAACGGGTTTCTCTGTGCAGCCGTGGCTGACTTGGAACTCCCTCTGTAAGCCAGGGTGACCTTGAATGCAGAAATCTGCCTGAGGCTAAAGGTGTGTTCCACAATTGCCTCAGCTCTACTCTAATTCTGTGTATGTATGTATGTATATATGTATGAATAAAAGTAATATTAATCCATTAATATCACTTTTTCCTAAAATTCATGTCATTCCTCCTTATCTTTCTCTCTCACTCCCTGTTTGTGTGCATGTGTGTGTTAGTCTAGGGTACACAGATTAAAGAAATCATATTTCCCACGGATTCTTAGAAATAAAAAAGGAAGCCAGGCGTGGTGGAGCACCCCTTTAATCCCTGCACATGGCAGGCAGAGGCCGGCAGATTTCTGCATTCCAGGCCATCCTGGTCTACAAAGTGAGTTCCAAGACACCCAGAGATACACAAAGAAACACTGTCTTGAACGCCCCTCACTCCTAAAAATAATAAAGATATAATAGACAAAAAGCAAGAGAAAAACATGGGGCCATGGCTGCTGGCGGCTTTTCAGTGACTCCTCACCCTTCTGCACTGGATTCAGTTAAGTTCTATTCAACTAGTAGCTGGGAAAGAAGGGGAAGAAACAGAAGCAACCTGGAACAATAGGTCTCGTGACGGCCAGCCACCTCCATCTTGAGAAGGGTGGTAAGTCAGCAGACAAGATGGCTGCCATCCACATGTCGCCTTTCAGCATGGTGAGGTCAATGTGCCAATGTTCAACCGAGTGACAGAACAAGGAAGTAGACATGCAGACAACAGACATGCAGGCACACCACCTCCCTTCCCTTCTGTTGTTTGGTAAAAGACACACAATTTTTATTATTTACAGTAAGACTTGAAAAGCACTCTGACAGCCTCGCAGATATCTACCTTTTATGTGATTAGAATTTCCGTTTTATTTTCAAATTAATTCTCAGGAGTTGCATGGTGACTTGTCCTAGGTTATGGTGCCCTCTTCTGGCATGTAGTCATATAGGCAGCAGATAGAGCACACACACACACACACACACACACACACACACACACACACACACTTACTTTGAGAACTAATAGTTATAATAACAACAAACAAACAAGAAAGCAAGCAAGCAAGCAAACAAACAAACAAACAAACAAATATATAAACAAGAGGGAAAAAGAGATTCTGGCTTCTGCCAGGCTGTGTGGGTGGCAAAGGCAGGCAGGCAGAGAGGACCTCTGTGAGTTTGAGGTTACCCAAGCCTACACTGATAGTTCCAGAACAGACTGCCTGGGCTACACCAAGAGAAACCCTACCTCGAGGCAAAAGAAAACAAAAGCAGAGAAGGTTCTGGCTTTTATTTTACTGATCTGTCTGTCTGTCTTTCTTTCACCAGGCTGGCCTCGAACTCAGAAACTGACTGCCTCTGCCTCCCGAGTGCTCTCATTAAGAGCTTGAGTCACCCCTGAATGTCGGGTTTTCTAAGACTTACCTTGCTCTTGGTGTCTGTTCTCAGCTGTGAAACCCTAATTAACACATGTAGTCAGTCCTGGGTCAGCCAGAGCTACAGACTGAGGCCTTATCTAAAACCAAATAAAACAACACAAAACAACAAATAGAAATAATAAAATACATAAATTAAGCAACCACATCATATCTTTTCTCTCTCTAGATGGTACTCAAATATTGCAGCAGTTTGCCTGTGAGACCTCAGCTCTGGACACTGAGGCTGTTTCCCTACCAAGTAATAGGGCTGAACTTGAGGAGCTCTACAGCTCAGTTGTGTCCCCTGCTTTTTTAAAAAAAAGAGTTGTTTTCAAAGGCTGCAGGTTCTTACCACTGTTGCTTGTTACAGATGAATTATAGCCCTGAACTTTCAATGGTACTTAAAGGCACAGACAGGTGATTCCTATAGACATAAGAGCCCAAGCCTTGTGGTCATAACCAGTGGTAATAACCTGGGCGGAAGGGTGCAAGGCTTCTTGTGTTTGTAAGTGGTAACAGAAGGCTTTCTCTTGTTGGTACCCTATCACAAGCTACACTGTCTATTTTTTTTCCTGGTTAGTGTTTCCTTGCTTTGTTTTCTCTACATAGCTCTTTTCTCTTCATACCATTGGCTGTCCTGAACCAGGCAGTCCTTGAAATCAGTGATTTGCCTGTCTTGCAGGGATTACACTCTGAGCTACCACCCAGAGGGAAGCAACCTGCTGAGGTTAGACTGCTCTCTCTCCAGGTTTCCCCTATGAACATGCAAATGGCAGTCCTGCCTGGTCTTTCTTTTTTTTTATCCTTTTTAAAAAATGTTTATTTATTTATTTATGTATTTATTAGATATAAGTACACTGTACCTGTCTTCAGACACTCCAGAAGAGGGTGTCAGATTCTGGAGAATCTAAATCCCTCTTATGGTCTGCATATGATGTACATAAACACAGCCTCACATATACTTCTAAAAATTTAAAGATGGGTGGGGCCACTGAAAGGGCTCAACAATTAACAGCATTGTCTCCTCTTCCAGAGAAAATGGGATCAACTACCAACAACTATATGGTGGCCCATCTCCAGTTCCAGGGGATCTGATACTCTGTTCTGGCTACTGTGGGCACTGTATACACATGTAAAACACCCTTACACTAAAATTAAAATACATCATTGAGAGAGAGGAAAGAGGGATTTTGAGAGAGAGAGGTGGGAGGTCATCGTACCTCTTGACAGGTTTGAAAAATCAGAGCTTCATCACTCACACAAATAAATAACTGCAAAATATTTTTTAAAAAATCTCTGCCATTTACCCTTAAAAATATCAAGAAAACAAGTAAGTTCTATGAGCAACAGTTATATTGACTGTATCTAAAGGATAGTCATGAGCATATTCTCTAAACAGGAAAAGGTCTGGTAATCTTAGAAATGGAAAAGAGAAACCAAGTCTTTCTTCATATAAAAGCATACAGTAAAAGAACATTTAAAACTACAAAAGGTTACAGTGTGGCATGGCGGTGGAGATTGTTCAAACCTTGGGAAAGTCACACGTGAACCCCTTTAAGTTGGGGTTGCAGGGAGGTGATGATTGGTTCCTTCCTATGCTGGTTCTTTTGTGCCTCTTCCTTCCACGATTAGGAAGGGTTGCAATTACATAATGAGGCAGCTCAGCCAAGCACTTAATTTGGAAATAGGACTAGAGGATAGGATACACCTGAAGACAGACAGCCATTGCTCTGTGTTCTTGATGCTTCAATGGAAGCATCTGGTATTCTGTGTGCAGTGTGATAGGTCCCATTCCAGAGGCATAGGTAAGAACCAGATTCCTGGCACTCTGACAGAAAAGGACCTAGGAGAAGCCCTGAGGTTGGGTGTGGATAGGATATTGCCTGAGCCTTCTTTGGCTCAGATCCGTACCCCTGGATTGGTTGGACCCTCACTAGGATCCCCAACTTAACCCTACTGACATCTAGGTTAGTCATTTGAGCTCTAGTTGGATTCCCTTGACTGACCTGTTGGCCCCTATGGCCACCCTAAGTCAGCTCCCAGATCCTGTGCCACCTAGGCTCAGACATGACAGGCTATGTCTGTTAACAACAAAATCAGGGTGCCAGACTCACAGGAGACATTTCTTACATTTAGATTACGTTCAGTTTGGGAGAAACAGAGGACAACACAGAAGTCGGTTGAGGCCAATATACAGTTTAGTAAGCAAATACTGATCAGATGTGCAAAGATCTGCTACAGCGATGGAAACAGGTTTAACCATGCTCCTCCAGTGCCACCATGGCTTTGCCTGTCTGCATTGTATTTCTATGATATGCCAACGGAGCAGGTGCTCACCAAGGATTTGCTCTGGGGATGCTTACCCAGTGGTGGTCACAATTAGTAAACTTCTAAGCTAAAGAACAGTTCCCCATCTAGCACAGTCGTTAGAGCACGAGATTATTAATCTCAGGGTCATTGGTTTGAGCCCAAAGTTGGATGAGATGTTATTTTAGTTGTGTCTCGACTGGAGACAATGCTGGCACTTCCCAAAAGTGTCCCATGGATGGGGTTCTGCTTTCTGTATCTCTGACATTAGAACTGGAGGTAGGGAGCATTTGGTGGGTCTTTTGCTCTGCTAGAAGCAGCACTGGGTGTACTAAATTGCAGTGGGTGCAAGTGTTACAGACTCTACACTAGTTTTGACCTTCTTGAGCAATTGGGGCACTGGGTAGTCTTGGATTACCCTTTTCAGGTAGATCTGAAACACAATTCTTTTGGTGTTTACTGAATTCAACCAGAGGATTCCAAGATATCCCTCTTAGAAAGACTAGCTGGAGCTTCTCTTTAAGGCTTGTTGGTCCTACCCCTAGAGGATTCTCCCTTAGGGTTTGAGAGGATCTTCCTAGGTTCAAATCTTGGACCAGTCCTCTTCTTTTGCCAATGAAACCCTGAGGATTAAAAGTCAACCTTGGCTCCTTAGAAGGTATGACTAAACAAATGAAAATGGAAATTCGTAAGTACCCAAAGTGGTATTTTTGGTTGGTTTCTTTGGACCTTGTTTTCTGTTTTAGGCAGAGTCTTGTTCCTTTACCTTAGGCTGCTCCTGACAAAGTCAAGGATAGCTGCATTTCTAATCTTCATGCCTTCACTTCTTGTGTGCTGGAAAGATAGGCATGTGTATTAATCTGGTGTTCAGGTTGGAACCCAGGCTTAGGCAAGCAATTAGATGAGCTACAGCATCAGCTCATAACTCAAAATGTCCACCAAGAATTGCTGGCATTATTCAAATTAGCCTGAAGGATACAAATATTGGAAAATGTTGGAATTAAAAAAAATCAATCCAGCTGCTCTGGCAAATCAGGGAGAACTGGAGCAGGCCTCTGAGATGCACCAGCTTCTAGTCAAGTCTTTAGTGTATTTGACATACCCTGAGCTACATGAGAAGAAACACAAATAGCTAAAACAGGATTGTGAGACTAGCTGCAAGAAATGTGGCTGGCAAATAAAAACCGCTTTGAAATTTGCCAGTAGCCTTTAAGTGCAAATCTGGTTCCAGATCACTAGCCTTTAATCATCACTGGTTTGCTTGGGTCCAACCTACAGGACCCAAAATGTAGTCAAGAGCCTGTGACCTCTTCAGATTTGCTGGACTAGCATTTTTCAGGTCCCCTGGTGCGCAGATCTAAGAAAGGAGAGGTGCTGCCAAACCTGGCAAGGGTCTCAGCTTTGCGAATCTGCCTTGGAACTTCCCTTTTTTCCATAATCTTCATAAAAAGGCAAAGGATTTTTACATTTTAGAAGTCCTTGCACTTCGGATAGGAAACATACTCCAAGAACCACAGTCAGCCCTCTGGCCTCTGTAGAGTCCTGACTGAGCCTGGGTCTCCCAGCTCAGTGTTTTGAAATCACAAGGTGGATTCCTGTGCAGAGAATGAATAGATGCGAGTAGGAGGAATGAGTCTTTCTAGGGTTCTGTGAGCTGGAAGGCACAGTGTGGACTTAACCAAACAAGCCTCAGATTCTGCCGAATTTTCACCACTGGGTAAACTGCCAGATACCATGAAAGAAGAGAGGGACTCCTCTAAGGAGTCGCTTCGGGCATCTCTCTGGGGTGGGAGGCTTGATTCGAACCCTGATACCTCTGGTGCTCTGGTGTCTACACTTCGAGGCTCCCGGCGAAATCTTCAAGGTCCTGAATGGTGGCCAGGCTTCCAAGGTGGCATTCAGTCCTGGAACTGTACCTGTGGGATGCAGAGAAGGCCCTGATTTCTAATTTTCTACTTTTTTCAGGGTTTCTGGCTATATTCTGGGTCCTACAGCGTGTATTTTTAATTTTCCAAGTTTTCCGGGTTTCTAGGCATATGCTGGGTCCTACAGTTTGATTTTCTCATTTTCGACGATTTTCAAGTTTTTTCGCAATTCTGGGTACTACAGTGTGATTATTATCATTTTCCAACTTTTTCAGGTGTTCTTGCCATATGCGGGTCCTACAGTATGAATTTTTAATTTTCTACTTTTTTCAGGTTTTCTCACCATTTTCGGGTCCTTCAGTGTGAGTTTTTAATTTTCTAATTTTTCAGGGTTTCTTGACATATTCTGTGTCTTACATCGTGTTTTTTTTTTTAATTTTCCACATTTTTCAGGTTTTTTCGTCATATTCTGGGTCCTACAGTGTGATTTTCTCATTTTCGACATTTTTCAACTTTTTTCACAATTCTGGGTCCTACAGTGTGAAGTTCTCATTTTCCACCTTTTTCAGGTTTTCTAGTGATATTCTGGGTCCTTCAGTGTGAGTTTTTAATTTTCCACGTTTTTCAGTTTTTTCGTCATATTCTGGATCCTACAGTGTGATTTTCTCATTTCCAAGTTTTTCAGGTTTTATTGCCATATTTCTGGTGTATTTTTAATATTCCACATTTTCAGTTTTTCTTGCCATATTCCGGGTCCTTCAGTGTGAATATTTTGTTTTCCAAGTTTTTCTGGTTTTTTGGTCATATTCTGGGTCCTTCAGTGTGAATTTTTAATTTTCCTCGTTTTTCAATATTTCTCAGAATATTCTGGGTAATACAGGGTGAATTTTTAATTTCCCAATATTTCATGGTTTCTTGCCATATTCTGTGTTACACAGTGTGAATTTTTAATTTTCATGTTTTTCAGGGTTTCTCGGCATATTTTGTGTCCTGCAGGGTGATTTTCTCATTTTCCACGGTTTTCAAGTTTTTTTCTAATTCTGGTTCCTACAGTGTGAATTTCTCATTTTCCACCTTTTTCAGGTTTTCTTGCCATATTTGGGGTCCTTCAGTGCGAGTTTATAATTTTCTACTTTTTTCAGGTTTTCTCGCCATATTCTGGGTAATACAGTGTGAATTTTTAATTTTCCTCTGTTTTCATGTTTTCTCCTATATTCTCTGTCTGACAGTGTGAATTTTTAATTTTCACATTTTTCAGGGTTTCTCGGCATATTCTGTGTCCTGCAGTGTGATTTTCTCATTTTTCACCTTTTTCAAGTTTTTTCGTAATTCTGGGTCCTACAGTGTGATTTTTTCATTTTCCACTTTTTTCAGGTTTTCTCCTCATATTTGCGTTCCTTCAGTGTGAGTTTTTAATTTTCTCCTTTTTTCAGGGTTTCTCGCCATGTTCTGGGTCCTACAGCGTGTATTTTTAATATTCCTCATTTTCAGTTTTTCTCGCCATATTCTGGGTCCTTCAGTGTGAATATTTTGTTTTCCAAGTTTTTCTGTTTTTTTGGTCATATTCTGGATCCTACAGTGTGAATTTTTAATTTTCTACTTTTTCTCGCCATATTCTGGGATTGATAATGTAAATTTTTAATTTTCAGCTTTTTCAAGTTTTCTCGGCATATTCTGGTTCCTGCAGTTTGATTTTCTCATTTTCCACCGTTTTCAGGTTTTCTCGCCATATTTGGGGTCCTTCAATATGAGTTTTTACATTTCTAATTTTTCAGGGTTTCTCCGCATATTCTGGATCCTACAGTGTGATTTTCTAATTTTCGATGTTTTTCAAGTTTTTTCACAATTCTGGGTCCTACAGTATGATGATTCTCATTTTTTACCTTATTCAGGTTTTCTCGCCATATTCTGGGTCCTTCAGTGTGAGTTTTTAATTTTTCTTGTTTTTCAGGTTTTCTCGTCATATTCCGGGTCCTTCACTGTGAATTTTTAATTTTTCCACGAATTTCAGTATTTCTCACCATATTCTTGGTAATACAGTGTGATTTTCTCATTTTCCACTTTTTTCATGGTTTCTTGCCATATATTGGGTCTGACAGTGTGAATTTTTAATTTTTACCTTTTTCAGGGTTTCTTGGCACATTCTGGGTTTTTTCATTTTCCACGTTATTCAAGGTTTATAGTCATTCTGGTCCTACAGTGTGATTTTCTAATTTTCCACATATTTCTTGTTTTCTTGCCATATTTGGGATCCTTCACTGTGAGTTTTTAATTTTCTACTTTTTTCAGGGTTTCTCACCATATTCTTGATGCGATAGTGTGAATTTTTAATTTTCACGTTTTTCAGGGTTTCTCGGCATATTCTGGGTCCTGCAGTGTTATTTTCTAATTTTCCACGTTTTTCAAGTTTTTTCGTAATTCTGGATCCTATAGTGTGATTTTTTCATTTTCCACCTTTTTCAGGTTTTCTCGCCATATTTGGGATTCTTCACTGTCAGTTTTTAATTTTGTACTTTTTTCAGGGTTTCTTTTCAAGTTTTTTCGCAATTCTGGGTCCTACAGTGGGATTATTCTCAATTTACACCGTTTTCAGGTTTTCTCACCATAATCTGGTTCCTTCAGTGTGAGTTTTAAATTTTCCTTGTTTTTCAGGTTTTCTGGCCATTTCTGGGTCCTTCAGTGTGAGTTTTTAATTTTCCTTGTTTTTCAGGTTTTCTTGCCATATTCCGGGTCCTTCACTGTGAATTTATAATTTTCCAAGTTTTTCAGGTTTTTTTCGTCATATTCAGGGTCCTACAGTGTGATTTTCTCATTTCCACGTTTTTCAGGTTTTCTTGCCATTTTCCAGGTGTGAATTTTTAATTTTTCCACGAATTTCAGTATTTCTCACCATATTCAGGGTCCTACAGTGTGATTTTCTCGTTTTCCACTTTTTTCATGGTTTCTTGCCATATATTGGGTCCGACAGTGTGAATTTTTAATTTTCACGTTTTTCAGGGTTTCTCGGCATATTTTGGGTCCTGCAGTGTGATTTTCTCATTTTCCACGTTTTTCAAGTTTTTTCATATTTCTAGGTCCTATAGTGTGATTATTCTCATTTTCAACCTTTTTCAGGTTTTCTCACCATATTCAAGGTCCTTCAGTGTGAATTTTTAATTTTCTACTTTTTTCAGGTTTTCTCGCCATATTCATGGTCCTTTCGTGTGAGGTTTTAATTTTCCATTTTTCTTCGGGGTTTCTTGCCATATTCCGGGTCCATCAGTTTGAATTTTTAATTTTCCACGTTTTTCAGGTTTTTCATCATATTAAGGGTCCTACAGTGTGATTTTCTCATTATCCACGTTTTTCAAGTTTTCTCACAATATTCGGGGTCCTTCAGTGTGTTTTTAATTTTCTACGTTTTTCAGTATTTCTCGCCATATTCTGGGTAATACAGTGTGATTTTCTAATTTTCCATTTTTTCATGGTTACTTGCCATATACTGGGTCCGACAGTGTGAATTTTTAATTTTCACGTTTTTCAGGGTTTCTCAGCATATTCAAGTTCCTGCAGTGTGATTTTCTCATTTTCCACGTTTTTCAAGTTTTTTAGTAATTCTGGGTCCTACAGTGTGATTTTCTCATTTTCCACATTTTTCAGGTTTTCTCGCCATATTTGGGTTCCTTCACTGTGAGTTTTTAATTTTCTACTTTTTTCCGGGTTTCTTGCCATATTCTGGGTCCGATAGTGTGAATGTTTAATTTTCACGTTTTTCAGGGTTTCTCAGCATATTCAAGTTCCTGCAGTGTGATTTTCTCATTTTCCACGTTTTTCAAGTTTTTTCGTAATTCTGGGTCTTACAGTGTAATTTTCTCTTTTTCCACCTTTTTCAGGTTTCCTCAACATATTCTGGGTCCTTCAGTGTGAGTTTTAATTTTCCTTGTTTTTCAGGTTTTTCTCCATATTCTGGGTGCCTCAGTGTGAATTTTAATTTTCCACGTTTTTCAGGTTTTTTTCGTCATATTCAGGGTTCTACAGTGTGATTTTCTCATTTCCACCTTTTTCAGGTTTTCTTGCCGTATTCCAGGTCCTTTAGTGTGAATTTTTAATTTTACATGTTTTTTAGTATTTCTCGCCATATTATGGGTAATACAGTGTGAATCTTTAATTTTTAAATTTTTTCATGGTTTCATGCCATAATCGAAGTTTTCCAGTGTTTTTATTGCCATATTCTAGGTATTACAGTATGATTTTCTCATTTTTTTAGATCCTTTCATGGTTTGTCACCAAATTTCAGGTCCTACAGTGTGATTTTCTCATTTTTCGACTTTTTCAAGGTTTATCACCATATTCCAGGTCCTACAGTGTGATTTTCTCATTTTCCACATTTTTCAGGATTTCTCGCCATATTCCAGTTCTTCAGTGTGAGTTTTTAATTATCCATGTTTTTCAGGGTTTCTCGCCATATTCCAGGTACTACAGTGTGATTTTCTCTTTATTCGACTATACAGGGTTTCTTACCCTATTCCAAGTCTTACAGTGTTCTTTTCTCTTTTTCCCTATTTTTCAGGATTTCTCACCCTATTCCAGGTCCTTCAGTGTGAGTTTTTAATTTTCCAAGATTTTCTCTGTTTCTTGCCATATTCCAGGTCCTTAAGTGTGAGTTTTTAATTTTCGACATTTTTCATGGTTAATCGCCATATTCTAGGTACTACAGTAAGATTTTCTCATTTTTTGACGTTTTCAGGGTTTCTCACCAGATTCCAGGTCTTATAGTGTGATTTTCTTATTTTTCGACTTTTTCAAGTTTTATCACCATATTCCAGGTCCTACAGTGTGATTTTCTCATTTTCCACATTTTTCAGGATTTCTCTCCATATTCCAGTTCTTCAGTGTGAATTTTTAATTTTCCATGTTTTTCAGTATTTCTCGCCATATTCTGTGTAATACAGTGTGAATTTTTAATTTTCACGTTTTTCAGGGTTTCTCGGCATGTTCTGGTTCCTTCAGTGTGATTTTCTCATTTTACACTTTTTCAGGTTTTCTCCCCATATTTGGGGTCCTTCTGTGTGAGTTTTTAATTTTCTACTTTTTTCAGGTTTTCTCGCCATATTCTGTGTCCTTCAGTGTGAGTTTTTAATTTTCCTCGTTTTTCAGGTTTTCTAGTCATATTCTGGGTCCTTCAGTGTGAATTTTTTTTTTTTTTTTTTTGGTTTTTTTGAGACAGGGTTTTTTCTGTGTAGCCCTGGCTGTCCTGGCACTCACTTTGTAGACCAGGCTGGCCTCGAACTCAGAAATCCGCCTGCCTCTGCCTCCCTAGTGCTGGGATTAAAGGCGTGCGCCACCTCGCCGGGCTCAGGGTGAATTTTTAATTTTCCACATTTTTCAGGTTTTTCTGTCATATTCTGGGTCCAGAGTGTGATTTTCTCATTTCCGCGTTTTTCAGGTTTTCTTGCCATATTCCAGGTCCTTCAATGTGAATTTTTACTTTTCCACGTTTTTCAGTATTTCTCGCCATGTTCTGGGTAATACAGTGTGAATTTTTAAGTTTCCACTTTTTTCATGGTTTCTGTCCATATTCTGTACCCGAGAGTGTGATTTTTTTAATTTTCACGTTTTTCACGGTTTCTCAGCATATTCTGGGTGTTGCAGTGTGATTTTCACTTTTTCCACGTTTTTCAAGTTTTTTCCTAATTCGGGGTCCTACAGTGTGATTTTCTCACTTTCCAACTTTTTCAGGTTTTCTCGTCATATTTGGAGTCCTTCAGTGTGAGGTTTTTTTTTGTTGTTGTTGTTTTTTTTTTGTTTTGTTTTTTTTTTTTTTTTTTGGTTTTTCGAGACAGGGTTTCTCTGTGTAGCCCTGGCTGTCCTGGCACTCACTTTGTAGACCAGGCTGGCCTCGAACTCAGAAATCCGCCTGCCTCTGCCTCCCGAGTGCTGGGATTAAAGGCGTGCGCCACCACGCCCGGCTGTGAGTTTTTAATATTCTACTTTGTTCAGGGTTTCTCGCCATAATCTGGGTCCGACAGTGTGAATTTTTAATTTTCACATTTTTCAGGGTTTCTCAGCATATTCTGGGTCCTGCAGTGTGATTTTCTCATTTTCCACCTTTTTCAAGTTTTTTGTAATTCTGGGTCCTACAGATTGATTTTCTCATTTTCCACCTTTTTCAGGTTTTCTCGCCATATTCTGGGTACTTCAGTGTGAGTTTTTAATTTTCCTCGTTTAACAGGTTTTCTCACCATATTCGCGGTCCTTCAGTGTGAATTTTTAACTTTCCGCTTTTTTCAAGTTTTTTCTTCATATTCTGGGTATTACAGTGTGATTTTCTCATTTTCCACCTTTTTCAGGTTATCTCCTCATAGGGTCCTTCAGTGTGGGTTTTTAATTATCTACTTATTTCAGGGTTTCTTGCAATATTCTGGGACCTACAGTGTGAATTTTTCATTTTCCACATTTTTCTGTGTTTCTCGCCATATTCTGGGTCCTACAGTGTGAATTTCTCATTTTCCACATTTTTCAGTGTTTCTCGCCATATTCTGGGTCCTACAGTGTGATTTTCTCATTTTCCACCTTTTCCAGGTATTCTTGGCATATTCTGGGTCCTACAGTGTGAATTTTTAATTTTCCATGTTTTTCAGGTTTTCTCGCCATATTCCTGGTCCTTTACTGTGAATTTATAATTTTCCAAGTTTTTCAGGTTTTTTCGTCATATTCAGGGTCCTACAGTGTGATTTTCTCATTTCCACGTTTTTCAGATATTCTTGCCATTTTCCAGGTCCTTCAGTGTGAATTTTCAATTTTTCCACGAATTTCAGTATTTCTCACCATATTCTGGGTCCTACAGTGTGATTATCTAATTTCCATGTTTTTAAGGTTTTCTTGCCATATTCCAGGTCCTTCAGTTTGAATTTTTAAGTTTCCACGTTTTTCTGAATTTCTCGCCATATTCTGGGTAATACAGTTTGAATTTTTAATTTTCCTCTGTTTTCATGTTTTCTCCTATATTCTCTGTCTGACAGTGTGAATTTTTAATTTTCACGTTTTTCAGGGTTTCTCGGCATATTCTGGTTCCTGCAGTGTGATTTTCTCATTTTCCACGTTTTTCAAGTTTATTCGTAATTTTGGGTCCTACAGTGTGATTTTCTCATTTTCCACCTTTTTCAAGTTTTCTCGCCATATTTGGGGTCCTTCAGTGTGAGTTTGTAATTTTCTACTTTTTTCGGCTTTTCTCGCCATATTCTGGGTCCCACAGCGTGTATTTTTTATTTTCTACGTTTTCAGAGTTTCTCGGCATATTCTGGGTCCTACAGTGTGATTTTCTCATTTTCGAAGTTTTTCAAGTTTTTTCTTAATCTGGGTTCTACAGAGTGATTATTCTCATTTTCAACTTTTTCAGGTTTTTTTTTTTCAGGTTTTTTCGCTGTATTCGGGGTCCTTCAGTGTGAGTTTTTAATTTTCTCCCTTTTTCAGGGTTTCTCGCCATATCCTGGGTCCCACAGCATGTATTTTTAATTTCCTTGTATTTCAGGTTTTCTCGCTATATTCTGGTCCTTCAGGGTGAGTTTTTTATTATCCTTTTTTTTTCAGGTTTTCTCGCCATATTCCAGGTCCTTCAGTGTGAATTTTTAATTTTCCACTTTTTTTCAGGTGTTTTCGTCATACTCAGGGTCCTACAGTGTGATTTTCTCATTTTCCAACTTTTTCAGATTTTCTCAGCATATTCTGGGTCCTACAGTGTGAATTTTTAATTTTACAGGTTTTTCATGTTTTCTTGCCATATTCTGGGTCCTTCAGTGTGAGATTTAATTTTCCTCGTTTTTCAGGATTGCTTGCCATATCCAGGTCCTTCAGCCTGAATTTTTAATTTTCCTCTTTTTTCAGGTTTTTTCGTCATATTCTGTGTCCTGCAGTGTGAATATTTTATTTTCCATGTTTTTCGGAGTTTCTTGCCATATTCTGGGTCCTTCTGTTTCAGTTTTTTAATTTTCCTCGTTTTTCAGGGGTTTTTTTTCCATATTCTGGGTCCTTCAGTGTGAATTTTTATTTTTCCACGTTTTTCAGGGTTTCTCAGCATATTCTGGGTCCTTCAGTGAGATTTTCTCATTTTCCACCTTTGTCAAGTTTATTAGCAATTCTGGGTCCTTCATGTGATTTTCTCCTTTTCCACCTTTTTAGGTTTTCTTGCCATATTCCGGGTACTTCAGTGTGAATTTTTAATTTTCCATGTTTTTCAGGGTTTCTCGGCATATACTGGGTCCTACAATGTGATTTTCTCATTTTCCACTTTTTTCAGGTTTTCTTGCCATATTCCGGGTACTTCAGTGTTAATTTTTAATTTTCCATATTATTCAGGGTATCTCGGCATATTCTGGGTCCTACAGTGTGATTTTCTCATTTTCCACTTTTTACAATTATTTTCGCAATTCTGTGTCCTTCAGTGTGATTTTCTCATTTTCTACCTTTCTCAGGTTTTCTCTCCATATTCAGGGTCTCTCATTGTGAGTTTTTCTTTTCCAATTTTTTCAGGGTTTTTCGCCATATTCTGGGTCCTACAGCATGTATATTTAATTTTCCACGTTTTTCAGGGTTTCTCGGCATATTCTGGTGTGAATTTCTCATTTTCAACGTTTTTCAAGGTTTTTTTTTTTGCAATTCTGTGTCCTACAGTGTGATTATTCTCATTTTCCACCTTTTTCAGGTTTTCTTGCCATATTCGGGGTCCTTCAGTGTGAGTTTTTAATTTTCCACGTTTTTCATGGTTTTTTGCCATATTCTGGTCCTAAAGTGTGAATTTTTAATTTATAACACTTTTCAGTGTTTCTCGCTATATTCTCGGTCCTACAGTGTGAATATTTAATTTTCCCGGTTTTTCAGGTTTTCTCGCCATATTCTGGGTTCTTCAGTGTGGGATTTTAATTTTCCTCGTTTTTCAGGTTTGCTCGCTATATGTGGGTCCTTCAGTTTGAATTTTTAATTTTCCACGTTTTTCAGGTTTTTTCGTCATATTCTGGGTCCTACACTGTGATTTTCTCATTTCCACGTTTTTCAGGTTTTCGCTCCGTATTCGAGGTCCTTCAGTGTGAGTTTTTTAAATTCTACTTTTTTCAGGGTTTCTCGCCATATTCTTGGTACTACAGTGTGAATTTTAAATTTGCCACATTTTTAATTTTTTTCGTAATATTCTGGGTACTACAGTGTGAAATTCTCATTTTCCTCCTTTTTGAGTGTTTCTCGCTATATTCTGTGTCCTACAGTGTGAATATTTAATTTTCCAGGTTTTTCAGGTTTTCTCGCCATATTCTGGGTCCTTCAGTTTGAGTTTTTAATTTTCCTTGTTTTTCAGGTTTTCTTGCCATATTCTGGGTCCTTCAGTGTGAATTTTTAATTTTCCACGTTTTTCAGGGTTTCTCAGCATATTCTGGGTGCAGTGTGATTTTCTCATTTTCCACCTTTTTCAAGTTTTTTCGCAATTCTGGGTCCTTTATGTGGTTTTCTCATTTTCCACCTTTTTCAGCTTCTCTTGCCATATTCCGGGTCCTTCAGCGTGAATTTTTAATTTTCCAATTTTTCAGGGTTTCTCAGCATATTCTGGGTCCTACAGTGTGATTTTCTCATTTTCCACCGTTTTCAGGTTTTCTCGCCATATTCTGGGTCCTTCAGTGTGAGTTTTAAATTTTCTACTTCTTTCAGGGTTTCTTGCCATATTCAGGGTCCTACACTGTGATTTTCTCATTTTCAACGTTTTTCAAGTTTTTTCACAATTCTGGGTCCTACAGTGTGATTATTCGTATTTTCTACCTTTTTCAGGTTTTCTCGCCATATTCGGGGTCCTTCAGTGTGAATTTTTAATTTTCCATGTTTCTCAAGGTTTCTCGCCATATCCTGGGTCCTTCAGTGTGAGTTTTTAATTTCCTCGTTTTCAGGTTTTCTCACCAGATTCCGGGTCCTTCAGTTTGAAATTTTAATTTTCCTAATTTTTCAAGGTTTTTTCGACATCTTCTGAGTACAACAATGTGATTTTCTCATTTCCACGTTTTTCAGGTTTTCTTGCCATATTCCAGTTCCTTCAGTGTGAATTTTTAATTT
>NW_028228168.1:0-31198 GCF_978045245.1 Mus caroli | reverse complement strand
AAAATCACACGTCGTATATTAATAATACACACTGTAGGACCCAGAATATGGGGAGAAACCCTGAAAAAGGAGAAAATTAAAAACTCACACTGAAGGACCTGGAATATGGTGACAAAACCTGAAAAACATGAAAATTAACAACTCACACTAAAGGATCTGGAATATGGCGAATAACCCTGAAAAATGTGGAAAATTAACAACTCACTAAGAACGACCTGGAATATGTCCAGAAACCCTGAAAAACGTGGAAGGATTCAGAATATGGCGAGAAATCCTGAAAAACGTGGAAAATTAAAAATTCACACTGTAGGACCCAAAATATGTTGAGATACCCTGAAAAACGTGGAAAATTAAAAACTCACAATAAAGGACCTGGAATATGGCAAGGAACCATGAAAAAGGTGGAAAATTAAAAACTCCCACTGTAGGAACCAGCATATGCCAAGAAACTCTGAAAAACATGGAAAATTAAAAATTCACACTGTAGGACCCATAATATGGGGAGAAACACTGAAAAACGTGGAAAATTAAAAATTCACACTGTAGGACCCAGAATATACCGAGAAACACTGAAAAACTTGGAAAATTAAAAATTCACACTGAAGAACCTGGAATATGGCAAGAAAACCTGAAAAACCTGGATATAAGAAAATCACACTGTAGGACCCAGAATATGACGAAAAAACCTGAAAAACGTGGAAATTTTAAAATTCACATGGAAGGACCTGGAAGTATGGCGAAAAAAACCTTAAAAACGAGGAAAATTAAAAACTCACACTGAAGGACCTGGAATATGGCAAGAAAACCTGAAAAACATAGAAATGAGAAAATCACACTGTAGGACCCAGAATATGCCTAGAAACCCTGAAAAATGTGCAAAATTAAAAATACACGCTGTAGGACCCAGAATATGTCGAGAAACCCTGAAAAAAGTAGATAATTAAAAACTCACACTGAAAGACCTGGAATATGGCGACAAAACCTGAAAAACATGGAAAATTAATAACTCACACTCAAGGAACTGGAATATGGCGAGTAAACCTGAAAAATGTGGAAAATTATCAACTCACTCAGAAAGACCTGGAATATGGCCAGAAACCCTGAAAAAACGTGTAAGGACATAGAATATAGCGAGAAATCATGAAAAACGTAGAAAATTAAAAATTCACACTGTAGGACCCAAAATATGTTGAGAAATCCTGAAAAACGTGGAAAATTAAAAACTCACACTGAAGGACCTGGAATATGATGAAAAACCCGGAAAAACGTGGATAAATTAAAAACTCCCACTGAAGGCCCTAGAATATGGCAAGAAACCCTGAAAAAGGTGGAAAAACAGAAATTCACAATGTAGGACCCAAAATTTCGAAAATAACTTGAAAAAAGGTAAAATGATAAAACCATACTGTAGGACCCAGAATATGCTGAGAAACCCTGAAAAACGTGAAAATTAAAAATTCACACGGTCGGACCCAGAATATGGAGAGAAACCATGAAAAAATTGGGAAATTAATAATTCACACTATATTACCCAGAATATGGCGAGAAACACTGAAAAACGTGGAAAATTAATAATTTACACTGAAGGACCTGGAATATGGCAAGAATACCTAAAAAACGTGGAAATGAGAAAATCACACTGTAGGACCCAGAATATGACAAAAAAACCTGAAAAACGTGGAAAATTAAAAATTCACACTGAAGTACCCGGATATGGCGAGAAAACCTGAAAAACATGGAAAATTAAATATTCACACTGTATGATCCAGAATATGGCTAGAAATACTGAAAAAAGTAGAAAAATCCAAACACACACTGAAGGTCACCAAATATGGCGAGAAAACCTGAAAAAGGTGGAAAATAAAAAAAAATCACACTGTATGACCCTGAATTATGAAAAAAATTGAAGAACGTGGAAAATGTGAAAATCACACTGCAGGACCCAGAATATGCAGAGAAACCCTGAAAAACGTGAAAATTAAAAATTCACACTGTCCGACCCAGAATATGGCAAGAAAAAATGAAAAAAGTAGAAAATGAGAAAATCACACTATATTACCCAGAATATGGCAAGAAATACTGAAAAACGTGGAAAATTAAAAATTCGCACTGAAGGACCCTGGAATATGGCAAGAACACCTGAAAAACGTGGAAGTGAAAAAATCATACTGTAGGACCCTGAATATGACGAAAAAACCTGAAAAACGTGGAAAATTAAAAATTCACACTGAAGTACCCGTATATGGCGAGAAAACCTGAAAAACATGGAAAATTAAATATTCACACTGTATGATCCAGAATATGGCTAGAAATACTGAAAAATGTAGAAAATTACAAACTCATACTGAAGGACCCCGAATATGGCAAGAAAATCTGAAAAAGGTGGAAAATGAGAAAATCACACTATATTACCCAGAATATGGCGAGAAATACTGAAAAACGTGGAAAATTAAAAATTCGGACTGAAGGACCTGGAATATGGCAAGAATACCTGAAAAACGTGGAAATGAGAAAATCACACTGTAGGACCCAGAATATGACGAAAAAACCTGAAAAATGTGGAAAATTAAAAATTCACACTGAAGTACCCGGATATGGCGAGAAAACCTGAAAAAACATGGAAAATTAAATATTCACACTGTAGAATCCAGAATATGGCTAGAAATACTGAAAAAAGTAGAAAAATCCAAACACACACTGAAGGTCACCAAATATGGCGAGAAAACCTGAAAAAGGTGGAAAATGAAAAAATCACACTGTATGACCCTGAATTACGAAAAAAATTGAAAAACGTGGAAAATATGAAAATCACACTGCAGGACCCAGAATATGCCGAGAAACCCTAAAAAACCTGAAAATTAAAAATTTACACTGTCAGACCCAGAATATGGTAAGAAAAAATGAAAAAAGTAGAAAATGAGAAAATCACACTATATTACCCAGAATATGGCAAGAAATACTGAAAAACGTGGAAAATTAAAAATTTGCACTGAAGGACCTGGAATATGGCAAGGAAACCTGAAAAACGTGGAAGTGAAAAAATCACACTGTAGGACCCTGAATATGACAAAAAAACCCTGAAAAACGTAGAAAATTAAAATTTCACACTGAAGTACCCGTATATGGCGAGAAAACCTGAAAAACATGGAAAATTAAATATTCACACTGTATGATCCAGAATATGGCGAGAAATACTGAAAAATGTAGAAAATTACAAACTCTTACTGAAGGACCCCGAATATGGCAAGAAAATCTGAAAAAGGTGGAAAATGAGAAAATCACACTGTAGGACCCAGAATTACGAAAAAACTTGAAAAACGTTGAAAATGAGAAAATCACACTGCAGGACCCAGAATATGCCGAGAAACCCTGAAAAACGTGAAAATTAAAAATTCACACTGTCAGACCCAGAATATGGCTAGAAACCATGAAAAAAGTGGAAAATTAAAAATTCACATTGTATTATCCAGAATATGCTGAGACATACTGAAAAACGTGGAAAATTAAAAATTCACAGTGAAGGACCTGCAATATGGCAAAAAACCTGAAAAACGTGGAAATGAGAAAATCACACTGTAAGACCCAGAATATGACGAAAAAAACCTGAAAAAAGTGGAAAATTAAAAATTCACACTGAAGGTCCCGGAATATGGCTAGAAAACCTGAAAAACGAAGAAAATTAAAAACTCACACTGAAGGACCCAGAATATGGCAAGAAAACCTGAAAAACATGGAAAATTAAAAATGCACACTGAAGGACCCAGAATATGCTGAGAAAACCTGGAAAAAGTAGAAAATTAAAAATTCACACTGAAGGACCCCGAATATGGCAAGAAAACCTGAAAAAGGTGAAAAATAAGAAAATCACACTGTAGGACCCAGAATATCCCGAGAAACCCTGTAAATCGTGGAAAATTAAAAATACACGCTGTAGGACAGAATATGGCGAGAAACTCTGAAAAAAGTAGAAAATTAAAAACTCACACTGAAGGACCCCAACTAAGGCGAGAAAACCTGAAAAAAAGTAGAAAATTAAAAATGCACACTGAAGGACCCGGAATATGGTGATAAAAACTGAAAAAAGAGGAAAATTAAAAACTCACACTGAAGGACCCAGAATACGGCAAGAAAACCTGAAAAAAGTAGAAAATTAAAAATTCACACTGAAGGACCCCGAATATGGAGAGAAAACCTGAAAAACATGGAAAATTAATAACTCACACTCAAGGAACTAGAATATGGCGAGAAAACCTGAAAAATGTGGAAAATTATCAACTCACTCAGAAGGGTAACATTAGCTGTGGTTCCTTCTCCTTCTCAGGTGACTTCCATTTAAGAAGAGCAGTGACTCCCTGTAACAAATTGCAGGAGCAACTGTTAGCAACTACCAGGGTGAGCTGGGTGATCACAAAGCAAATATTTCTCAAAGAACTTCACAGATTGTAACCCAAGTATCTTTCTTGGTTATACATGACTCAAATTGTAAGACCAGGAAGTGGTTTGGGGTGGGGGGAGTCCCATTTTTGAATAGGCATATGGAATCAGACCTATTATACAGACTGGTGTACTGTATAATAAACCTTGGCCTACACGAAAATAGTAAGAGAAACATACCATCCAGAAGGATGCCCTAAGGGTTGTGCTTCTTTGAGAGAAGTGACATGGTAGCCAGCAGTTGATTTTTGCATAGAGGCAGAGGTGGCATGCAAAAGAGCGAATGCAATGCTAGAATCTACTGGCTTCTGTGACTTTGTGTGACTTATTTGACTGTCTTCCTTGTGTTGCTCCTCCATCTTTAAAATAAAGATGCTGTTTTCGGCTTCCAAGGTTGTTGTGGACACCAGACAAATGACTGAAGGCAATGGACAGAGTCTCTATGATTCGTGGGTACCGGTGAAATCCAAAGGCATTCAGTTCTTAGATGACTTACGTTTCTCAGAGAGCAACTACCTTTAGTAAATATTTTAAGGAGATGAATTATTCATTGATTATATACTTGGATGTTCAAGGAAGGAAGTCAGTTTCTTTAAAATAATAACATCGATTGGCTTAAATAGCACAAACAGCACTCTCCCATCCTCATTTGCAGACCCTGGACTCAACTCAAGCACAAGAGTGCCACGTTATAGATGAACCTTCTGACCTTTAGACAAACATGAGGGTTAAAAGATCAATTAAGTGATCTGAACTCCTGAGTTGCAGGGAAAATATTTCATCTAAAACATTGATCTTGGTTCTAAAACCGAGCCACAGAGCTAAATAAGTTCATGTATTCACAGACAACAGCATCATTGTCTGGCTTGGATCCCAGCCTTGGAGAATGTTACTGACAAAAGGTAACAGAGTTTAGGGCTGGGAGAAGAGCAAAGGGAGTATTTATGAAGGGAAGTCTTTTTTGGGCTACTCATGCTACCCCTGGCCATGCCACATGGGTAATTCATCTAATGCCTTTTAATCCCCAAGACATTAAGTTCCTTGTGTTTGGGTAATATCACAGACCAGTGGCAGATACCATTAAAGCCAGGCCCCAATTCAAGAAACAATGTTCTTTATCACCTCCACTGGAACCATATATGTTACCAGTCAACTCACCCAGCCTCACCACCAGGAACAGGGATGCAAAGATGTCTGGGGAGTTCTCTGCTCTAAAAGAGTTCACAGTTTAAAGGAGATGGCAAAATAACTCACAATTATCATAGAGAGTGGAAAGGTTGAAACCAGAGGCCAATTCCCTTTAACTTTAGCTTCAAGATTCCTCATTTTCTATATATCCCTTCTAGATAAATGTAGTTGTTCCCCAGTATCTGTCTGAGATCTGTTCAGGACTCTTTGAGTGCTATACTAAAATGGTGTAGTATTTGCAAAGAACCTAGACACATCCTCTCAGATACTTTTAGACATCTCTACATCTCTTAGAATGCTTCATAAAGTGTAAGTGCCATGCAAATCATTGGTATACTGGATTTGGGGGATTGATGACAAGGGATGAATGCACATGTTCGGTACAGGTGCAACTTGTCTTTTGTAGAGTTTTGATATGCATCTGGTTAAATCCCTAGAGGTGGAATTAATGGATGGGGATCTCCAATGGTTTGTAGTTCCTAAATGTGTGTGTGTGTGTGTGTGTGTGTGTGTGTGTGTGTGTGTGTGTGGTTTTATATTGTTTTTCTTAAGGCATCCTCTTAAGTTGTGTAAATTCCAAGCCCTGCCAAGCCTGGTTTCACTCTCAGAGAGCAACACGCATATGGAGACAAGAACATCTGTATCAATTAGGAAGGCTTCTAAGTGGCATCCCTTGCAATGACACTTAAGGAAAAGAGGAATGTTTTAGCTTTCCATAGGAGTGGGACTGGTAAATGTAGACAGTATCATCAATGGGAACAGGGCACATGAAGGACAGAAATGACTACAATGTCCCAGCTTCCTTAGGAAAACATCATGCTTTTTCTTCGAGGTTGTATTTCAGAAGTTTTCCCCTGCAGCAAGGTGGAGAGTGGCTTGGAATTAGGATCACCAACCACCTGACTTAGGCACCCTTATTTTAACTTTAACCCTGGAATTTCTTCACTCTTAGAAACCTATATCTCAGACAAAGCAGGACAACTGATGGCCCTACCAGGGGAATGGTGAGCCCACAGCCAAGACCTGAGATGTTACCTGAGTCACTTCTTCAAAACCCCAGACCCTTTCTGCACCAACTAGGCAACACTTTGATGTCTTGCTGGCATTTGAGAATCAATGTGCTTAAAACCTCAGGACTGTGAGCTTTGTTTAAGTGAGAATGGTGTGACTCACTCCTCAGTCTCTATGTATCCATTCAAATCTTGTGTGCATGGTGAGGCCTCTCTTAAAACACTTTATATGAGCAGGACCCCACACCTACTGTGCCTTCTTGCTAAACTCGCTTTGGTTTTGTTCCAAGCCCATACTGTTGTCCAACATGACATTTGTACTTTTTAATAGTCATTTTATTCATTTATATTTCAAATTATATCCCCCTTCCTGGTTACTCCTCCACAAACTCCCCATCCCATCTCCTCTCTCCCAGCCTCCTCTTTGCCTCTAAAAGGATGCTCTTCTACCCACTCACCCATTCCCGCCTCACTACTCTAGCATTCCCCTAAGCTAGGGCATCAAGCCTCCACATGACCAAGGGCTTCCCTTCCCACTGATGACAGATAAGGCCATCTTCTGCTATATATGTATCTGGAGCCATGGCTCCCTCCATGTATACTCTTTGGTTGGTGACTTAGTCCCTGGGAATTTAGGGTGGTCCAGTTAGTTGATACAAAATACCCAACAAAGGGGAGATTCAACCTGTAGAGACTACCTCCAGTAGATAGTCATGGCTCCCAGTTGAGGGATGGGGCTACAAATGCATCTCAAAAAAAATTCTTTTTTTTGGGGGGGGAGGGGGTTTTCGAGACAGGTTTCTCTGTATAGCCCTGGCTGTCCTGGAACTTACTTTGTAGACCAGACTGGCCTGGAGCTCAGAAATCCACCTGCCTCTGCCTCCCAAGTGCTGAGATTAAAGGCGTGTGCCACCATGCCTGACTCGCCTCCTGTTCTTGATGCTGAGTCTTCCCTGATATGATGGACTGCACCCTTATCTGTGACCCTGGGCTGTGAGCCATAACAAAGCCCTATTTCCTTATGCTTCTTCTTGTCTGGACAGAGTAACGAGAAACCTGATATTGATAACCAACAATACTGTTTTACTGAATGACGGCATCCTTAGGTTTTCTCTGACCTATTACAGGCAATGCACATTTAATGATGAACAATTCTGTTGGCTTTATGTCCAAAATAGATCCAGAGTATAGTCAGTTCTCATAATCCCCTCCCCCCTACTGAAGTGGAAACTTAAGGGTTCTTTGGAAAGTTGGTTAGATGGTGTTTTGCTGGAGCAAATATCTGAAAGAATGTTTTCCTGAAATGGATACAGGTGAAAGACTAAGGTAGACTTGTAAAAAAAGAAAAAAAAAAGAAAAAAATAAAAAAGAAAAAAAAAACAAAAAAAGAAAAAAATAACAAAAAAAAAAACAAAAAAAAGAAAAAAAAAGAAAAAGAAGAAAAAAAATTCACACTGATGGAGCCCAAATATGGCGAGAAAATCTGTAAAAGGTGGAAAATGAGAATAATCACACTATAGGACCCAGAATTACGAAAAAACTTCAAAAACGTGGAAAATGAGAAAATCACACTGCAGGACCCAGAATAAGCAGAGAAACCCCGAAAACGTGGAAAATTAAAAATACACACTGTAGGATCCAGAATATGGCAAGAAAACCTGAAAAAAGTAGAAAATTACAAACTCACACTGAAGGACCCCAAACATGGTTTGAAACCCTGAAAAAGGTGGAAAATGAGAAAATCACACTGTAGGACCCAGAATTGCGAAAAAACTTGAAAATGTCGAAAATGAGAAAATCACACTAGAGGACCCAGAATATGCCAAAAACACGCATTTTTCCCCTCTTTTTGGGTTTCTCGACACATTCCAGGTCCTACAGTGTGGTTGTCTCATTTTCCACCTTTTCCCGGGTTTCTTCCCATATTCCAGGTCCTACAGCGTGAGTTTCTCATTTTCCACGTTTTTTTCAGTGTTTCTTGCCATATTCCAGGTCCTACAGTGTTTGTTTTTAAATTTCCACGTTTTTCAGGTTTTCTCCTCATATTTCTGTTCCTCCTGTTTGAGTTTATCATTTTTCACATTTTTCAGTATTTGTCGCCATATACCTGGTCGTAGAGTGTAAGTTTTTAAATTTCCACTGTTTTTCATGGATTCTCACAATATTCCAGGTCCTACATTGTGAGTTTTTAATTTTCGACGTTTTTCAGGGTTTATCGCCATATTCAAGGTCTACAGTGTGATTTTCTCATATTTGATGATTTTCACTTTTTCTTTCCATATTTCAGTTCCTACAGTGTTATTTTTTATGTTTCACTTTTTTAGGGTTTCTCTGTCACTGTGCTCAACTGTGGTTTTACAATGCACCACTGTGATGTCCCATTTCTCTACTCTGTTGTCACCCTGCTCTGATGTGATCTCACAGTGCTCCACTGTGGTGTCACAGTGCTCCACTTCATTGTCACAATGCTCCACTTTGGTGTCACACTATGCCACTGTGGTATCACAGTTCTCCACTCTGGTGTCACAATGCTCCACTGTGGTGTCACATGCTCCACTGTGTTGTCAGAGTTCTCCACTGTAGTTTCATTGTGGATCACTGTGGGGAGACAGTGCTGCACTGTGGTATCACAGTGGTCCACTGTTGTGTCACAGTGCTCACTGTGGTTTATCAGTGCTCTACTGTGGTATCACATTATTCCACTTTGCTGTCACAGTGCTCCACAGTGGTGTCACAGTGCTTTACAGTGATGTCACTGTGTTCCACTCTGATGTTGCACTGCTATACTCTGTTCTCACACTCCTCCACTCTGGTGTCATTGTGCTCCTCTGTGGTGTCACAGTGCTCCTCTTCGTTGTCACAGTGCTCCACGATGCTGTCACCCTACTTTTCTGTGGTGTCACATTTCTCCACTGTGGTGTCACAATGCTCCACTGTGGTGTCACATTCTCCACTGTGGTTTCACATGCTCCAGTGTGTTGTCATATACTCTAAAGATGCTCCAACACAGAACAAAAATACGTGCACCAATGTGTTCACTGAACCCTAATTTTTAATAACCATGAGCTGGAAACAACCCAGATGTCCCTCTATGGAAGAATTGTTACAGAAAGTGTGGTACATTTACACAATGGAATACTACTCAGATATTAAAAAATGATCGCATCATAAACGTTGTAGGCACATGGATGGAACTAAAAAATATTTTCTTGAGTGAGGTAACCCAAATCCAAAAGGCCTTGCATGGTATGTACTCACCGATAAGTGAATTTTAGCCCAAAAGCACAGAATAACCATGCTACAAATAAAAGTCAAATGAAGTTTTATAAGAAGGAAGACCAAAGTGTCCGTTCTTCAAACCTACTTAGAAGAGGTAACAAAAGAATCATGGCAGGCAGAGGAAGGGGGTATCAGGGTGGGAGAGAGAAAGGGAGGGGAAGAAAGAAGGAAGGACAGGGTCAGGTATGGGAAGAGACAGGAGAGACGTCTAGAGGGCCAGGAGAATGAATAGGAATAATTAGCAGTGGGGTTTGGGGAACTAGGAGATGCACTAGAAATTCCCAGATGCCAGGAATTCAAGAGGTTCCCAGAACTCAATGGGATAACAACAGCTGAAATACAGGGGAGATGGAGCCTGAAGGGACTACATCCAGGAGATGGACATGGGACTCAGTTGAGTGATGGGGACACCCACCCATTTAAAAAAATACCGAAAATTGTCTCTGTCTAAAGGAAATTTAGGGACAAAAATGGAGCAGAGACTGAAGGAAAGGCCATCCAGAGACTATAGCACTGTATTCTACCCACAGACACAAAACCCCAACACTACTGCTGATGCCAAGATGTGCTTACAGACAGGAACCTTGTATGTCTGTGTATCCTCTGAGAGCCTCTGTCAGCAACTGACTAAGACAGATGGAGAAACTCACAGAAACTCTTGGACTGAGTGTGGGGACCCCAATGGAAAAATTAGGGGAAGGGCTGAAGGAGCTGAAGGGGATGGCAACCCCACAGGACGAACAACAGTATCAATTAACCAGACGCCTCAGAGCTCCCAGGGAGTAATCTACCAACTAAAGGAGTATACATAGGCGGGTTCATGACTAAAAATACTTATGTAGCAGAGAACTACCTTGTCTGGCGTCAGTGGGAGGGGTGGCACTTGGTCCTGTTGAGGCTTGATACCCCAGAGAAGGGGGATACTAGAGGGATTAGGTGGGAGTGGCTGGGTGGGGAGGGGGAAATGTTGGGCCTCAGGGAGGGGAGAGCAGGTGGGGGATAACACTTGAAATATGAACAAGTGAAATGATTAATACATTTTAAAGGGTGGAGGGGTTGAGATCATCCTTGGTTGTGTATTGGATGTGAAGCCTGCCTGGGAAAATGGGAGGAGAAGTGGAGAGGGAAAGAAAGAGCAAGGGGCAGAGAAATCAAGTCCATCTTGAGCTGTGTGCCAAGATGCTGTCTAGAAGACAATTGATTAAGAAAATAGAACAGAGTCTGTTGGCTCCAGCTTAGACTCTATTGCTGCCTTTGACCTCCTCTCCCTTCCTCCTCCAGGTTGATGACTCTGTGGTTTAAAGCCAGCTGATACTCTAGCCAGAACACAAACACCTGAAACAGTACTCTTAGGGGAAATTCTTCACAAACCATGCCAATAGCCACTCTGCACTCTTCAGTGCAACAGAAGGAAGGAGGATGGGAGTAAGGAGGAAACGGTGGAAGGAAATAGAAAAAGATGGAAGGACAAAGGAAAGGAGAGTCACTAAAAAGACATACGTTATCAAAGACACAGTGAGTGACCAGTCCATTTCCCAGAATATAGTGAAGTAAAACTAGCTTTACCAAAACAATTATTTGGTGTCAATTTATTGATTTCCTTAGTTGTTTACTAAAGTGTTGCTTGCACTCTGTTTGCAGAGCCCAGCTTCACTTACTACCTGAACCAGAGAGGCCTAAAGAGCCAGGTGAGGCAGTGGCCCATTGCCCTTCCCAGCCTGCTGACTGATGCCAGCACATAAACACTAGCTTGTCCACCCCACCTTATGGTTTTAAAGTATAAAATGAAATTACAAAGACTTGCAGGAGCTGTCTTGGCTTCGGTCCACCTTTGACATCTCTCTTCCACTCTCAGTTGTTTCCGTGTGCTTATTCCAGGAAGGTTCTCCCAACAATAGCTGTTCTTGGACTCAAAGTATCTGTTTTTTTTTTTTTCTTTCAGAGTGCTCCCTAAATCACAGACCAATTTGCTGGAGCCCAAATCATAGTCCAACAGCAGTCTTTTTCCCACCTTGAAAGAATGTTAGAAGTCACAGAACTGGCTCTTATTCTTAAATAGAAATTCGAACCGAAGATCACCCATTAATTAACCGGGTTAAGTCACTAAAATTATTATTCTCCCTGCACCCTCCCAGGTCCCCAATCATTATTTCAGTCCACAGTCACTGTCAAACAAGCAACCTCTCTTCTTTTGGCCTTCCTGCTCATCCATCTTCTAGTCTGTTTTCTGCCTCCCTCTCTAGTCGAGGGAAGTAAAAGACTTTCGCACTGATAGGAGCTGATCCATCACAGCTTGTTTTATTTAAAAAAAAAAATAAACCCTCTCCCGGGTTTTATCAGCCATGTAGACCAGAATAGACTAAATTTGCCTTTGTGAGGTTGTTACTAAAAACATGAAGTGACATGGATATCACTCACTCCTGTATGGGCAGTACTTCGGAGGCTAGGTTAAGGAGATTTCAAAGTCAGCCTGGGAACCAGCCAGGGGGCCGGGGTTGTGGGGACAGTGGACAAAAGAGCTAAATGTATTTAGTTCTTCCCTTATTAATGACCTCTTCTTTCAACTAACACCTACTTTTGCCTCTTCTAAAAGTAGCTAACAGTTACTTTTGCCTATTAGCTAAGCGCATGAAAGTGATGCTGAGAGAGAAGTTGGGGCAGCCCCCTACCGAAAAAGGAAAGAGCTCAGCTGATTCTGTAAGGCTGGATAGAAGAAATCAGGGCCTTCTCTGCATCCCACACATACAGTCGCAGGAATGAATGCCACCTTGGAAGCCTGGCCACTGTTCAGGACCTTGAAGATTTCACCGGGAGCCTCGAAGTGTAGACACCAGAGCACCAGAGGTATCAGGGTTTGAATCAAGCCTCCCACCCCGGAGAGATGCCCGAAGGCACTCCTTAGAGGAGTCCCTCTCTTCTTTCATGGTATCTGGCAGTTTACCCAGTGGTGAAAATTCGGCAGAATCTGAGGCTTGTTCAGTTAAGTCCACACTGGGCCTTCCAGCTCACAGAACCCTAGAAGGACTCATTCCTCCTACTCGCATCTATTCATTCTCTTCACAGGAATCCACCTTGTGATTTCAAAACACTGAGCTGGGAGACCCAGGCTCAGTCAGGACTCTACAGAGGCCAGAGGGCTGACTGTGGTTCTTGGAGTATGTTTCCTATCCGAAGTGCAAGGACATCTTAAATGTAAAAATCCTTTGCCTTTTTATGGAGATTATGGAAAAAAGGGAAGTTCCAAGGCAGATTTGCAAAGCTGAGACCCTAGCCAGGTTTGGCAGCACCTCTCCTTTCTTAGATCTGTGCACCAGGGGACCTGAAAAATGCTAGTTCAGCAAATCTGAAGAGGTCACAGGCTCTTGACTACTTTTTGGATCCTGTGTGTTGGACCCAAGCAAACTAGTGATGATTAAAGGCCAGTGATCTGGAACCAGATTTGCACTTTAGGGCTACTGGCAAATTTCAAAGCGGTATTTATTTGCCAGCCACATGTCTTGCAGCTAGTCTCACAATCCTGTTTTAGCTATTTGTGTTTCTTCTCATGTAGCTCAGGGTATGTCAAATACACTAAAGACCTGACTAGAAGCTGGTGCATCTCAGAGGCCTGCTCCAGTTCTCCCTGATTTGCCAGAGCAGCTGGATTGATTTTTTTTTAATTCCAACATTTTCCAATATTTGTTTCCTTCAGGCTAATTTGAATAATGCCAGCAATTCTTGGTGGACATTTTGAGTTATGAGCTGATGCTGTAGCTCATCTAATTGCTTGCCTAAGCCTGGGTTCCAACCTGAACACCAGATTAATACACATGCCTATCTTTCCAGCACACAAGAAGTGAAGGCATGAAGATTAGAAATGCAGCTATCCTTGACTTTGTCAGGAGCAGCCTAAGGTAAAGGAACAAGACTCTGCCTAAAACAGAAAACAAGGTCCAAAGAAACCAACCAAAAATACCACTTTGGATACTTACGAATTATAATTTTCATTTGTTTAGTCATACCTTCTAAGGAGCCAAGGTTGACTTTTAATCCTCAGGATTTGATTGGCAAAAGAAGAGGACTGGTCCAAGATTTGAACCTAGAAGATCCTCTCAGACCCTAAGCGAGAATCCTCTAGGGGTAGGACCAACAAGCCTTAAAGAGAAGCTCCAGCTAGTCTTTCTAAGAGGGATATCTTGGAATCCTCTGGTTGAATTCAGTAAACACCAAAAGAATTGAGTTTCAGATCTACCTGAAAAGGGTAATCCAAGACTACCCAGTGCCCCAATTACTCAAGAATGTCAAAACTAGTGTAGAGTCTGTAACACTTGCACCCACTGCAATTTAGTACACCCAGTGCTGCTTCAAGCAGAGCAAAAGACCCACCAAATGCTCCCTACCTCCAGTTCTTATGTCAGAGATACAGAAAGAAGAAACCAAATCATGGGGCACTTTGGGAAGTGCCAGCATTGTCTCCAGTCGAGACCCAACTAAAATAACATCTCGTCCAACTTTGGGCTCAAACCAACGACCATGAGATTAATAATCTCGTGCTCTAACGACTGTGCTAGATGGGGAACTGTTCTTTAGCTTAGAAGTTTACTAATTGTGACCACCACTGGGTAAGCATCCCCAGAGCAAATCCTTGGTGAGCACCTGCTCCATTGGCATATCATAGAAATACAATGCAGACAGGCAAAGCCATGGCTGGCACTGGAGGAGCATGGTTAAACCTGTTTCCATTGCTGTAGCAGGTCTTTGAGCATCTGATCAGTATTTGCTTACTAAACTGTATATTGGCCTCAACTGACGTCTGTGTTGTCCTCTGTTTCCCCCAAACTGAACGTAATCTAAACGTAAGAAATGTCTCCTGTGAGTCTGGCACCCTGATTTTGTTGTTAACAGACATAGCCTGTCAAGTCTGAGCCTAGGTGGCACAGGATCTGGGAGCTGACTAAGGGTGGACATAGGGGCCAAAGGGTCAGTCAAGGGTCCAACTAGAGCTCAAATGATTAACCTAGATGTCAGTAGGGTTAAGTTGGGGATCCTATTGAGGGTCCAACCAATTCAGGGGTACGGATCTGAGCCAAAGGAGGCTCAGGCAATGTCCTATCCACACCCACCCTCGGGCCTTCTCCTAGGTCCTTTTCTGTCAGAGTGCCAGGAATCTGGTTCTTACCTATGCCTCTGGAATGGGACCTATCACACTGCACACAGAATACCAGATGCTTCCATTGAAGCATCAAGAACACAGAGCAATGGCTGTCTGTCTTCAGGTGTATCCTATCCTCTAGTCCTATTTCCAAATTAAGGGCTTGGCTGAGCTGCCTCATTATGTAATTGCAAACCTTCCTAATCGTGGAATGAAGAGGCACAAAAGAACCAGCATAGGAAGGAACCAATCATCACCTCCCTGCAACCCCAACTTAAAGGGGTTAACGTGTGACTTTCACAAGGTTGGACCAATCTCCACCGCCATGCCACACTGTAGCCTCTTGTAGTTTTAAATGTTCACTTCCTGTATGCTTTTATATGAAGAAAGAATCGGTTTCTCTTTTCCATTTTTAAGATTACCAGACCTTTTTCTGTTTAGAGAATATGCTCATGACTATCCTTTAGATAGAGTCAATATTACTGTTGCTCATAGAACTTACTTGTTTTCTTGATATTTTTAAGGGTAAATGGCAGAGTTTGTTTAAAAAATATTTTGCAGTTATTTATTTGTGTGAGTGATGAAGCTCTGATTTTTCAAACCTGTTAAGAGGTACGATGACCTCCCCTCTCTCTCTCTCTCAAAAGCCCTCTTTCCTCTCTCTCAATGATGTATTTTATTTTTAGTGTAAGTATGTTTTGCATGTGTATACTGTGTCCACAGAACCCAGAACAGAGTATCAGATCCCCTGTAACTGGAGATGGGCCACCATATAGTTGCTGGTAGTTGAGCCCAGGTTCTCTGGAAGAGGAGACAATGCTGTTAATTATTGAGCCCTTTCAGTGGCCCCACCCATCTTTAAATTTTTAGAAGAATATGTTAGGCTTATTTTATGTATATCATATGCAGACCATAAGAGGGATTTAGATTCTCCAGAGTCTGACACCCTCTTCTGGAGTGTCTGAAGACAGCTACAGTGTACTTATATCTAATAAATACATAAATAAATAATTAAACATTTTTTAAAAAGAATAAAAAAAGAGAGACCAGGCAGGACTGCCATTTGCATGTTCATAGGGGAAACCTGGAGAGAGAGCAGTCTAACCTCAGCAGGTTGCTTCCCTCTGGATGGTAATCCTCAGAGTGTAATCCTGGCAAGACAGGCAAATCACTGATTTCAAGGACTGCCTGGTTCAGGACAGCCTATGCTATGAAGAAAGCGGAGCTATGTAGTGAAAACAAAGCAAGGAAGCACTAACCAGGAAAAAGAATTGACAGTGTAGCTTGTGATAGGGTACCAACAAGAGAAAGCCTTCTGTTACCACTTACAAACACAAGAAGCCTTACACCTTTCCACCCAGGTTATTTCCACTGGTTATGACTACAAGACTTGGGCTCTTATGTCTATAGGAAGCACCTGTCTGTGCCTTTAAGTACCATTGAAAGTTCAGGGCTATAATTCATCTGTAACAAGCAACAGTGGTAAGAACCTGCAGCCTTTGAAAACAACTCGTTTTTTAAAAAAGCAGGGGACACAACTGAGCTGTAGAGCTCCTCAAGTTCAGCCCTATTACTTGGTAGGGAAACAGCCTCAGTGTCCAGAGCTGAGGTCTCACAAGCAAACTGCTGCAATTTTTGAGTACCATCTAGAGAGAGAAAAGATATGATGTGGTTGGTTAATTTATGTATTTTATTATTTCTATTTGTTGCTTTGTTTTGTTTTATTTGGTTTTAGATAAGGCCTCAGTCTGTAGCTCTGGCTGACCCAGGACTGACTACATGTGTTAATTAGGGTTTCACAGCTGAGAACAGACACCAAGAGCAAGGTAAGACTTAGAAAACCTGACATTCAGTGGTGGCTCAAGCTCTTAATGAGAGCACTCGGGAGGCAGAGGCAGTCAGTTTCTAAGTTCGAGGCCAGCCTGGTGAAAGAAAGACAGACAGACAGATCAGTAAAAAAAAAGCCAGAACCTTCTCTGCTTTTGTTTTCTTTTGCCTCCAGGTAGGGTTTATCTTGGTGTAGCCCAGGCAGTCTGTTCTGGAACTATCAGTGTAGGCTTGGGTAGCCTCAAACTCACAGAGGTCCTCTCTGCCTGCCTGCCTTTGCCACCCACACAGCCTGGCAGAATCCAGAATCTCTTTTTCCCTCTTATGTATATGTTTGTTTGTTTGTTTGCTTGCTTGCTTGCTTGTTTGTTTGTTGTTATTATTACTATTAGTTTTCAATGTAAGTGTGTGTGTGTGTGTGTGTGTGTGTGTGTGCTCTATCTGCTGCCTATGATGATTATATATGATGCCTATATATGATTACATGCCAGAAGATGGCACCATAACCTAGGACAAGTCACCATGCAACTCCTGAGAATAAATTAAAAAAAAAAAACGGAAATTCTAATCACATAGAAGGTAGATATCTGCGAGGCTGTGAGAGTGATTTTTAAGGCTTACTGTAAATAATAAAAATTGTGAGTCTTTTACCAAACAACAGAAGGGAAGGGAGGTGGTGTGCCTGCATGTCTGTTGTCTGCATGTCTACTTCCTTGTTCTGTCACTCGGTTGAACATTGACACATTGACCTCACCAATCTGAAAGGCGACATGTGGATGGCGGCCATCTTGTCTGCTGACTGAGCACCCTTCTCAAGATGGAGGTGGCTGGCCGTCACGAGACCTATTGTTCCAGGTTGCTTCTGTTTCTTCCCCTTCTTTCCCAGCTACTAGTGGAATAGAACTTAACTGAATCCAGTGCAGAAGGGTGAGGAGTCACTGAAAAGCCACCAGCAGCCATGGCCACATGTTTTTCTCTTGCTTTTTGTCTATTACTTCTTTATTATTTTTAGGAGGGAGGGGCGTTCAAGACAGTGTTTCTTTGTGTAGCCCTGGGTGTCTTGGAACTCACTCTGTAGACCAGGATGGCCTGGAATGCAGAAATCTGCCGGCCTCTGCCTGCCAAGTGCTGGGATTAAAGGGGTGCTCCACCACACCCAGCTTCCTTGTTTATTTCTAAGAATCCGTGGGAAATATGATTTCTTTAGTCTGTGTACCATAGACTAACACACACATGCACACAAACAGGGAGTGAGAGAGAAAGATAAGGACGAATGACATGAATTTAAGAAAAAGAGATATTAATGGATTAATATTACTTCTATTCATACATATATAATTACATACACAGAATTAGAGTAGAGGTGAGGCAATTGTGGACCACACCTTTAGCCTCAGGCAGATTTCTGCATTCAAGGTCACCCTGGCTTACAGATGGAGTTCCAAGTCAGCCAGGGCTGCACAGAGAAACTCATTCTGAGAAAAAAATAATAATTGAAAGAAAGAAAGAAAGAAAGAAAGAAAGAAAGAAAGAAAGAAAGAAAGAATAAAAAGTTTTTATAAAAGTTTTATAAAAAGTGTTAAAGTTTTTAAAAATAAAAAAAAAAAATTACCAGATTACCATCAAGCACACACAGCATTGGCTCTCTTTAGGTGTATCCTTTCAGCCTCCAAAACAAAAAGCAATTGCTGTCTGTCTTCAGGTGTATCCTATTCTCGAGTCTTATTTCCAACCTAAGAGCTGGGCTGAGCTGCCTCATTATGTAAGTGCAAAGCTTCCTTTGTTTGTCTTTTCGATTTCTAAGACTAACAGACCTTTTTCTATTTAGAGAATATGCTCATGACTGTCCTTTAGATATAGTAAATATAACTGTTGCTCATAGAACTTGTTTCCTAGGAATTTTTAAAGGTAAATGGCAGAGTTTATTTATAAAAAATATTTTGCATTTATTTATTTGTGTAAGTGATGAAGCTCAGGTCTTCAAACTCGTCAGGAGGTATGATTACCTCCCCTCTCTCTCACCCCCTCTCTCTCCTCTCTCTCAATGATCTATTTTATTTTTAGTGTAAGGGTGTTTTGCATGTGTATGCTGTGCCCACAGACTCCAGAACAGAGTATTATATCCCCTGGAACTGGAGATGGGCCACCATATATATACTGGCAATTGAGCCCAGGTTCTCTGGAAGAGCAGTCAATGCTCTTAATTGTTGAGCCCTCTCTGTAGCCCCATCTTTCTTTTTTTTTTTTTTTTAGTATATGTGAGGCTGTTTTTATATACATCATATGTAGACAATAAGAATGATTTAGATTCTTCAGCATCTGACACCCTCTTCTGGAGTGTCTGAAGATAGCTACAGCATACTTAAATATAATAAATAAATAAATCTTTAAAAAGAAAAGGAAAAGAAAAAAAGAAAGACCAGGCCTGCCATATGCATGTTCATAGAGGAAACTGGAAGAGACCCCAATCTAACCTCAGCAGGGTGCTTCCTTCTGGATGGTAGCTCACAGTTTCATCCCAGCAAGACAGGCAAATCACTGAGTTCAAGGACAGTAAGGATCAGGACGACCAAGGTTAGGAAGGGAAAGGGGCTATGTAGAGAATACAAACCGACAAAACAACAACAAGGAAAAAGAATTGACAGTGTAACTTGGGGTAGGGTACCAACAAGAGAAAGCCTTCTGTTACCACTTACAAACACCAGTAGCCTTGCACCCTTCTGCCCAGGTCCCTGTCTTCCTTTCTAGGAATTCTTAGGATGCCAGGGGGTGGGGGAATCCAGATTAACTTTTTAATAACAAAGACTTGGCCTTTTATGTCTATAGGAAGCCCTTCTCAGTGCCTTTAACTACCACTGAAAGTTCAGGGCTGTGACTCAACTGTAACAAGCAACAGTGCTAAGAACCTGCAGCCTTTGAAAACAACTTTTTTTTAAAGTTGGGAACACAACTCAGCAGTAAAACCCCTCAGGTTCAGCCCTAATACTTGTTAGGGAAATAGCCTCAAAGTCCAGAGCTGAGGTCTCATGGGTGAACTTCTTCAAGCTCTGAGTATCATCTAAAAAAGATAAGATATCATGTGGTTGCGTAATTTATTTATTTTATTATTTCTATTTTTTGTTTTGTTTTGTTTTGTTTTAGATAATGCCTCACTCTGTAGCTATGGCTGACCTATGACTGACTACATGTCTTAATTAGGGTTTCACAGCTGAGAAACAGACACCATACCAATGTAAGACTTAGAAAACCCAACAGTCAGTGGTGGCTCGAGCTCTTAATGAGAGCACTCTGGAGGCAGAGGCAGTCAGTTTCTGAGTTCGAGGCCAGCCTGGTTAAAAACAGGGTCAGGCAGGCAGGACTAGGCTAGGCAGGGCAGGGCTAGGTTAGGCATGGCTATGCTAAGCAGGGCTAGGCAGGGCAGGGCTAGGCTACGCTAGACTAGGCTAGGCAGGGAAAGCTGGGCTAGGCAGGGCTAGGCTAGGTAGGGCAGGGCTAGGCAGGGAAGGGCAGGGCTAGGCTGGGCTAGGCTGGGCTAGGCAGGGCTAGGCAGGGCTAGGCTAGGCTAGGCAATGCAGGGCCATATTCTGGGTCCCATAGTGTGAATTTTTAAATTTCACGATTTTCAGGGTTTCTCGGAATATTCTGGGTCCTGCAGTGTGAATTTCTCATTTTCCAAGATTTTCAAGTTTTTCCATTTTTCTGGGTCCTTCAGTGTGATTTTCTCATTTTCCAACTTTTTCAGGTTTTCTCCCCATATTCGGGGTCCTTCAGTGTGAGTTTTTAATTTTCTACTTTTTTCAGGGTTTCTCGCCATATTCTGGGTCCTACAGAGTATATTTTCAATTTTCCACATTTTTCAGGGTTTCTTTGCATATTCTGGGTCCTACAGTGTGATTTTCTCATTTTCCACTTTTTTCAATTTTTTTCGCATTACTGTGTCCTACAGTACAATTTTCTCATTTTCCACCTTTTTCAGGTTTTCTCGCTATATTTGGGGTCCTTCAGTGTGAGTTTTAATTTTCTACTTTTTTCAGGATTTCTTGCGATATTCTGGGTCCTACAGCGTGTATTTTTAATTTTCTACTTTTTTCAGGTTTTCTCACCATATTCTGGGTCCTTCAGTTTGAGTTTTTAATTTTCTCCTTTTTTCAGGGTTTCTCGCCATATTCTGGGTCCTACAGAGTGTATTTTTAATTTTTCACGTTTTTCAGGTTTTCTCAGCATATTCTGGGTCCTACACTGTGATTTTCTCATTTTCCAATTTTTTCAATTTTTTTCGCATTACTGTGTCATACAGTATGATTTTCTCATTTCAATCTTTTTCAGGTTTTCTCGCTATATTTGGGGTCCTTAAGTGTGAGTTTTTAATTTTCTACTTTTTTCAGTGTTTCTCGCCATATTCTGGGTCCTACAGCGTGTATTTTTAATTTTCTACTTTTTTCAGGTTTTCTCACCATATTCTTGGTCCTTCAGTGTGAGTTTTTAATTTTACTCCTTTTTCAGGTTTTTCACCATATTCCAGGTCCTTCGGTGTGAATTTTTAATTTTCCATGTTTCCAGGATTTTTAGTCATATTCTGGGTCCTACAGTATGTTTTTCTCATTTCCACGTTTTTCAGGTTTTCTTGCCATATTCCAGGTCCTTCAGTGTGAATTTTTAATTTTCCACGTTTTTCAGTATTTCTCGCCATATTCTGCATAATACAGTGTGAATTTTTAATTTTCCACTTTTTTCATGGATTCTAGCCATATTCTGTGTCCGACCGTGTGAATTTTTAATTTTCACGTTTTTCAGGGTTTCTCGGCATATTCAGGTTCCTGCAGTGTGATTTTCTCATTTTCCACGTTTTTCGAGTTTTTACGTAATTATGGGTCCTACAGTGTGATTTTCTCATTTTCCACTTTTTCAGGTTTTATCCCCATATTTGATGTCCTTCTGTGTGAGTTTTTAATTTTCTACTTTTTTCAGGTTTTCTCGCCATATTCTGGGTCCTTCAGTGTGAGTTTTTAATTTTCCTCGTTTTTCATGTTTTTTCGCCATATTCGGGTTTCTTCAGTGTGAGTTTTTAATTTTCCTCGTTTTTCAGGTTTTCTCGCCATATTCCTGGTCCTTCAGTTTGAATTTTTATTTTCCACGTTTTTCAGGTTTTTTTTTTGTCATATTCTGGGTCCTACAGTGTGATTTTTCTCATTTCCAATTTTTGAAGTTTTCTTGCCATATTCCAGGTCCTTCAGTGCGAATTTTTAATTTTCCACATTTTTCAGTTTTTCTCTCCATATTATGGGTAATACAGTGTGAATTTTTAATTTTCCACTTTTTTAAATGTTTCTCGCTATATTCTGTGTCTGACAGTGTGAATTTTTAATTTTCATGTTTTTCAGGGTTTCTGGTCATATTCTGGCTCCTGCAATGTTATTTTCTCATTTTCCTCGTTTTTCAAGTTTTTTCGTAATTTTGGGTCCTACTGTGTGATTTTTCTCATTTTCTACCTTTTCAGTTTTTCTTTTGCCATATTTGAAGTCCTTCATTGTGAGTTTTTTAATTTCTACTGTTTTCAGGGTTTCTCGCCATATTCTGGGTCCTACAGCGTGTATTTTTAATTTTTCACGTTTTTCAGGTTTCTCGACATATTCTGGATCCTACAGTGTAATTTTCTCATTTTCAACCTTTTTCAGGTTTTCTTGCCATATTCAGGGTCCTTCAGTGTGAGGTTTTATTTTCTACTTTTTTCATGGTTTATTGCCATATTCCAGTTCCTACAATGTGATTTTCACATTTTTCGACTTTTTCAGGGTTTCTCACCATACTCCAGATCCTACAGTTTGATTTTCTCATTTTTCGACTTTTTCAGGCATTCTCACCATATTCCAGCTCCTACGGTCTGATTTTCTCACTTTTTGACTATACAGGGTTTCTCACCATATTCCAGGTCCTACAGTGTGATTTTCTTATTATTCGACTATACAGGGTTTCTCACCATATTCCAGGTCCTACATTGTGATTTTCTTATTATTCGACTATACAGGGTTTCTCACCATATTCCAGGTACTACAGTATGATTTTCTCATTTTTTGACTTTTTCAGGGATTCTCACCATATTCCATATCCTATAGTGTGATTTTCTCATTATTTGACTTTTTCTGGGTTGCTCAACATATTCGAGGTCCTGCAGTGTGATTTTCTCATTTTCGACTTTTTCAGGTTTTCTCACCATATTCTAGGTCCTACAGTGTGATTTTCTCATTATTCGACTCTACAGGGTCTCTCACCATATTCCAGGTACTAGAGTATGATTTTCTCATTTTTTGACTCTTTCAGGGTTTCTCACCATATTCCATATCCTATAATGTGATTTTCTCATTTTTTGACTTTTTCAGGGTTTCTCACCATATTCCAGATCCTACAGTGTGATTTTCTCATTATTCGACTAAACAAGGTTTCTCACCATTTTCCAGGTACTAGAGTATGATTTTTCTCATTTTTTGACTTTTCCAGGGTTTCTCACCAAATTTCAGGTCCTACAGTGTGATTTTCTCATTTTCCACAAATTTCAGTATTTCTCGCCATATTCCAGGTCCTTCAGTGTGAGTTTTTAATTTTCCACGTTTTACAGGGTTTTTCGATAATTCCAGGTACTTCAGTATGAGATTTTAATTTTCGACATTTTTCAGGGTTTTTTGCCATATTCCAGGTCCTAGAATGTGGTTTTCTAATTTTCTGACTTTTTCAGGTTTTCTCACCATATTCTAGGTCCTACCGTGTGATTTTCTCATTATTCCACTCTACAGGGTCTCTCACCATATTCCAGGTACTAGAGTATGATTTTCTCATTTTTTGACTCTTTCCGGGTTTCTCACCATATTCCATATCCTATAATGTGATTTTCTCATTTTTCGACTTTTTCAGGGTTTCTCACCATATTCCAGGTCCTACAGTGTGATTTTCTCATTTTTCGACTTTTTCAGGGTTTCACACCATATTCCAGGTCCTACAGTGTGATTTTCTCATTTCCCACATATTTCAGGATTTCTCACCATATGCCAGGTCCTTCAGTGTGATTTTTCTCATTTTCCACTTTTTTTCAGTGTTTATCGCCATATTCCAGGTACTACAGTATGATTTCCTCATTTTTTTTACTTTTTCATGGTTTCTCACCATATTCCAGGTCCTACAGTGTGATTTTCTCATTTTCAAGGTTTTTTAGAATTTCTGGCCATATTCCAGGTCCTTCAGTGTGAGTTTCCTATATTTCCACGTTTTTCATGGTTTCTCGCCATATTCTGGTTTGTACAGTGTGCTTTTCTCATTTTCCACATTTTTCAGGATTTCTGGCTATATTCCAGGTCCTTTAGTGTGAGTTTTAAATTTTTCCCATTTTTCAGGGTTTATTGCAATATTAGAGGTCCTACAATGTGATTTTCACATTTTTCGACTTTTTCAGGGTTTCTCACCTCATTTCAGATCTTACAGTGTGATTTTCTCATTTTCCACATTTTTCAGGATTTCTCGCCATATTCCAGGCCTTCTTTGTGAGTTTTTTTTATTTTCTACCTTTTTCAGGGTTTTTTACCATATTTTGGGATCTACAGTCTGCTTTTCTAATTTTCTACATTTTTGAAGATTTCTCGCCATATTCCTTCAGTCCTTCTAGGCATTACAGTATGATTTTCACTTTTTTGGACGTTTTCACGGTTTCTCACCATATTCCAGGTCCTACAGTGTGATTTTTCTCATTTTTTACTTTTTCAGGGTTTCTCACCATATTCCAGATCCTACAATGTTAATTTTTCTTTTTTCGACTTTTTCAGTGTTTCTCACTATATTCCAGGTCCTACAGTGTGATTTTCTAATTTTTCGACTTTTTCAAGTTTTCTCACCACATTCCAGGTACTACAGTATGATTTTCTCATTTTTCGACTTTTTCAGAGTTTCTCACCATATTCCAGCTCCTACAGTGTGATTTTCTTTTTTTCCACTTATTTCACGATTTCTCGCCATATTCCAGGTCCTTCAGTGTGAGTTTTTAATTTTCGACATTTTTCAGGGTTTATTGCCATATTCCATATACTACAGTATGATTTACACATTTTCCGACTTTTTCAGGGTTTCTCACCATATTCCAGTTTGTAAATTGTGATTTTCTCATTATTCGACAATACAGGGTTTCTCAACATATTCCAGGTACTACAGTATGATTTTTTCATTTTATGACTTTTTCAAGGTTTCTCACCGTATTCCACGTCCTACAGTGTGATTTTGTCATTTTTCGACTTTTTCAGGGTTTCTCACCATATTCCAGGTCTTACAGTGTGATTTTCTCATTTCCACATTTTTCAGGGTTTATCGCCATATTCCAGGTACTACAGTATGATTTTTAATTTTTCGACTTTTTCAGGGTTTCTCACCATATTCCATGCACTACAGTGTGATTTTCTCATTTCCCACTTTTTTTTAGAATTTCTTGCCATATTCCAGGTCCTTCAGTGTGATTTTTTTTTATTTTCCGCGTTTTTCAGGGTTTCTTGCCATATAATGGGTCCTATAGTGTGCTTTTCTCATTTTCCACATTTTTCAGGATTTCTTGCTATATTCCAGGCCTTCAGTATTAGTTTTTTATTATCCACGTTTTTCAGAATTTCTCCCATATTTTAGGTCGTACAGTGTAAGTTTTTAATTTTGTACGTTTTTCAGGGTTTATCGCCATATTCCAGGCACTCTAGTATGATTTTCTAATTTTTTGCCTTTTTCAGGGTTTCTCACAATATTCCATATCCACAGTGTGATTTTTCTCATTTTTGACTTTTTCAAGGTTTCTCACCATACTCCAAGTCCTCTAGTGTTTTTTTCTAATTTTTCGAATTTTTCAGGGATTCTCACCATATTCCAGGTCCTACAGTGTGATTTTCTTATTTTTTGACTATACAGGGTTTCTCACCATATTCCAGGTCCTACAGTGTGATTTTCTCATTTATCGACTTTTTCAGTGTTTCTTACTATATTCCAGGTCCTACAGTGTGATTTTCTCATTTTTCAACTTTTTCAGTGTTTTACACCTATTCTATATCCTACAGTGTGATTTTTTCCATATTCCATGTGTTTCAGAATTTCTCAACAAATTCCAGGTCCTTCAGTATGAGTATTAATTTTCCACATTTTTTAAGGTTTCTCACCATATTCCAGGTCCTTCAGTGTGAGTTTTTAATTATCCATGTATTACAGGGTTTATCATCATATTCTAGGTCCTACAGTGTGATTTTCTTAATTTTTCGACGTTTTCAGGGTTTCTCACCATATTCCAGGTCCTACAGTGTGATTTTCTCATTTTTAGACTTTTTCAGGGTTTCTCACTGTTGCGGCCTGCCCGCAGTCCACAACACGAACGGTTCAACTGAGAATGGAAGTTCGCTGAAAAGAGAGGAATCTAGACGGGGCGGAAGAAACAATGGAGCTAAGACAACATCCTGATCAAAGCTCAATTTTACTATTTCCAGACACTCAGTTATAAAGGAAGGGGGAGGGAACCCAATATCCCGCCAAGTAACTCAGGTTCCAGTAGCAGGACGAACACGTGTGTGCCTCCAGGCAGCAAAGGCAGGTTCCAACAGTAGGCGTGGCAGGACGAATGAGCTGGTAGCTCCACCCTTGAGCAAGCAGGTTCCAGGCTGGGGGAAGGGAGGCCACATTTCCTCCCATTAGTTAACAAAACAAAAATAAAAAAAGGGGGTGGCCTGAGGCAGAAAAATTATCTATGTTCAATAGTTCTGCCTGAGTTCTTAGGGCTAAAGAAAAAACCTGTTTCCGTGGGATTCCCTAACTTTTCTAATGGTAAACTGTATTTGGCTAAGACTGTCGTTATTATCCTAGCAAACCACTTAACAGAATAGGCTCTGACTTTATAATGCTAATTAGTGCTGAATAGGTAGCTACCTGTTTGCATTTTAAGTAGGGCGTTGGAACCCTGGCTGAGTTTAACTAAACAAATTTAGAACAACACTGAGCTGATAATCCTCCGCAATTTTGGGTGACAGGCAGGGGAAACAGTGAGAAGGGGTAAGACCAGCTCTTTAGTACAAGGCCAGTTGGCTTTTTATTTGCGTGGGAGGCAGTGAAGGGCTTGCTCTTACAACAGTAAGGTCTCCAACCTCTCTCCCCCCTATTAATTAAGTTTAAATAGGCAATGCTTAACAGAGGTGATCACATGATTCTTTTCATCCATAGATGAGTGGGCCTTTAACCTTGACTTGGGTGGACATTGACCTGATTCCTCCCGTGAGCATTATAACAACTCACATCTGTGGCTCTTGGTATCTTTTGGGGAGGGGAGGCAGAGCCTTAAGTATTTTTGGTTTTTAGCTGGAATCAGATACCAACCTCTTTCACATCAGGTGTGTCGCACAGGGAACTCAGAAACGGTCAATCTGGACCTTCCCTCCGCAGTAATCTCCTGCACCAAGCGGTACCCATACTGTATTCATATGATTATGAATCAGTAGCGAAGTTCTGAGTTATGCGCAGTCTCTATATGAGACTTGTCAACCTCAGATTTAGCAAGGCCTAGACAAAAATTATGTCAGTATTAACATCACTAATTTTGGTTAATATAGGAGCTGAAAGTCTTTCCTCTTCATACCTGTTATTCCCAATAGCCTGAGGAACTAAAGACACCTTGCAGTAACAGCAAGGTTGAAAAGCCAGAGGCCAGCTAAGGGACTAAGCCCATCTCTATCAAAATAAGAACTAATCTCTGTAAATATATATGAAATTTCTACTTCCCTAGCTCTCCTGGTAAATCTAAATCTTATCTCAGACTGAAAACCACATGCTGGGATGTCCTTGGAAGGGAGATTAGCAGTACCACCTGTTTGCTCTTAGGGGCGGAGAACCGGAGAATGTAGATTGACCTGCTTGAGAAAAGGAAGAATTCTAAACAATGAGAGTGTAGCAATGTAAATTTTCTGTTTGGAGAAGTCAAGGTACTTTATTTAGATGCAAATTGTAAAACTAAAGCTAATCTCAAATTAGAAGTAACTGGGTGCCAGTGGCGTTCCGCTGCAGACTGATCTTTAATGTCAGTTTGCAAAAAGTTTAGGACAAATAAGGTGAAGGCAAGATGAGCCTTTGGTGACCTTGGGGGATATGCTCTGAATTAACTTTGCTAGGTAATTTAGAATATAGGAATCTCTAATAATTGAACTGAATATTAGACCAGTCTAAGATTGAGTTAGAATGGCTGGTCACACTGAAGAAGAGTGAAAAATCATTATGATTCTATTAAATGACTAATTTTACTAAGTCTGAATATACAGTCTCTGATGTACTATTGCCATAAAGTTAAAAGGCTAGAAGCTAGTCTAAACTGGAAAAATGACAAGCAAGGATTTAAGGTAAACTTCCCTTGAGAAGCATTAGTTAATAAAATACTTTCCACTTAGGAAACAATATATACTGAAAGATTAAAACTTTTGGCTTCTTGTAAAGAAGCAGAAACAATAAACATTTTTCTTACATAATGTAAAGCTATATTAGCCATATGTAGAGGCAAAATTTTCTAGTGATTACCAGTTTACTAGAAGCAAAAATCTTTGAATTTAAGCATTATTTTAAACATCTGAATAGATCTGTAACACTGTTAAAAAGAAATTTTCTTGAACACAGGGAAAAACTTTTTTAGGCATTGTTTGCAAAACAAAAGAAAGGGCCACAAGCCGCTCTGGGACTGCCCAGAGCCCTGTATTGACTCAAAGGTAAAATACTTTTTAATCTGAGCATTAATTTTAAATTTGCAATCAAACTGCAAGCTGCAGTCAATGGAACAATGGCAGTTTTAACCATAATTTTTAAGTTTTTGTGCAAGGTTAGGATAATATCTACAACTTTGGGAAAGCAAAACCTATGTTTAAAACAATTTATCACTGTTAAAATCAATATTAGAAGCATTACTATCATATTACGAAGTTTGGATATCAATTAATACCTATGAATACCTATTAAAGCAAGCTTTAACGCTCTAATAAAGAGGCATTGCTTTATATCTTATCTTAAATTTTACTATTTAGGATAGGAACCACATTTATCAAATTTTGAGTTAAGAAGATCTTTTTCTGAGGAGGCCTTCTCTGATAGGCACTCTTCCTGAGATACCACAAGCTCTGCCTGAGGGCGATTTAGCCCTGGAAAAGTTGCATCTTTTATAGCATCATTTACAAGCGCCCAGAGACCTAGGGTAAAATTATCTGTCTGAGCGATATTCAGGGCCTCACCAACTTTCTCCCAGGTTCCACAATCTATCGTTTCTTCTTCTTTGAACCATGGACAACAGCTATCTATCTTATCTAAAAAATTTCTTACTAATTGTACTTCAAGCCTTACTCCTTTGGCCCGAAGCAACTCCTGAAAGCTAAAAACAACCGCCTGATCCATGACTTTAAACCCTTCCTTCTTCCACCTAAACAGCTTTCTAAAAAGCTGCGGCACACCGCCTGTCTCCGTATCTAGTTCCGATTAACGAACTACTGACCCCAAGCAGAAACAGTGTTGGGTCAGCACTGATTCAAACTTGATTCGTATCCTACCGCATCCTCAGCAACACTTTACTGAACTGAAATTTTAGGCTAGCGCTAGCATGTGTACCTGTCCGTTGCTCCGATGCTCCTCCGATACGAAGATCCTTTCCTTTCTTATGGAGCTCCACACAGCAGTCGTTTCTCTTAGCATCCCTCTGCCATTCTTCAGGTCCCAGTTCTGGCGCCAACTGTTGCGGCCTGCCCGCAGTCCACAACACGAACGGTTGAACTGAGAATGGCAGTTCGCTGAAAAGAGAGGAATCTAGACGGGGCGGAAGAAACAATGGAGCTAAGACAACATCCTGATCAAAGCTCAATTTTACTATTTCCAGACACTCAGTTATAAAGGAAGGGGGAGGGAACCCAATATCCCGCCAAGTAACTCAGGTTCCAGTAGCAGGACGAACACGTGTGTGCCTCCAGGCAGCAAAGGCAGGTTCCAACAGTAGGCGTGGCAGGACAAATGAACCGGTAGCTTCACCCTTGAGCAAGCAGGTTCCAGGCTGGGGGAAGGGAGGCCACATCTCACCATATTCCAGGTACTACAGTGTGATTTTCTCATTTTAGACTTTTTCAGGGTTTCTCACCATATTCCAGGTCCTACAGTGTGATTTTCTCATTTTTAGACTTTTTCAGTGTTTCACACCCTATTCCAGTTCCTACACTGTGATTTTCTCATTTTCCCCATATTTCAGGATTTCTTGCCATATTCCAGTTCCTTCAGTGTGAGTTATTAATTTTCTAAGTTTTACAGTGTTTCTCGGCATATTCCAACTTCTTCAGTGTGAGTTTTTAATTTTCAACATTTCTCAGGGTTTATCGCAATATTCCAGGTACTACAGTATGGTTTTCTCGTTTTTTGACGTTTTCAGTGTTTCTCACCATATCCTATGTCCTAGAGTGTTATCTTCTCATTTTCCACATTTTTTTAGAATTTCTCGCCATATTCCAGGTCCTTCAGTGTGATTTTTTATGTACCCACGTTTTTCAAGGTTTTTCGCCATATTCTGATCCTTCAGTGTGAGTTTTCAATTTTCGACATTTTTCAGGTTTTATTGTCATATTCCAGGTACTACAGTGTGATTTTCTCAGTTTTCAATGTTTTCAGTGTTTCTTGCCATATTCCAGGCCCTTCAGTGTGAGTTTTTCATTATCCACCTATTACAGGGTTTATCATCATATTCTAGGTACTACAGTATGATTTTCTCATTTTTCGACGTTTTCAAGGTTTTTTCACCATATTCCAGGTCCTACAGTGTGATTTTCTCATTTTTCGACATTTTCAGGGTTTCTCACCATATTCCAGGTCCTACAGTGTGATTTTCTCATTTTCCACATATTTCAGTATTTCTTGCCATATTCCAGGTCCTTCATTGTGAGTTTTTAATTTCCACGTTTTTCAGGGTTTCTCACCATATTCCAGGTACTTCAGTATGAGATTTTAATTTTCCACATTTTTCAGGGTTTCTTGCCATATTCCAGGTCCTAGAGTGTGATTTTCTCATTTTTAGACTTTTTCAGGTTTTCTCACCATATTCCAGGTCCTACAGTTTGATTTTCTCATTTTTCGACTTTTTCAGTGTTTCACACCATATTCCAGGTCCTACATTGTGATTTTCTCATTTTCCACATATTCCAGGATTTCTTGCCATATTCCAGGTCCTTAGTGTGAGTTTTTAATTTTCTAAGTTTTACAGTGTTTCTCGGCATATTCCAACTTCTTCAGTGTGAGTTTTTAATTTTCGACATTTTTCAGGGTTTATCGC
>NW_028228167.1:0-31263 GCF_978045245.1 Mus caroli | reverse complement strand
ACTGAAAAACCCGCATTAGACTAAATGCACAGTGTAGTACATAGTATATGAGTGAGTTGCACTGAAGAACTTAGAATTTACTGAAAAACCCGCATTAGACGAAATGCACAGTGTAGTACATTGTATATGAGTGAGTTGCACTGAAAAACTTAGAATTTACTGAAAAACCCGCATTAGACGAAATGCACAGTGTAGTACATAGTATATGAGTGAGTTGCACTGAAAAACTTAGAATTTACTGAAAAACCCGCATTAGACGAAATGCACAGTGTAGTACATAGTATATGAGTGAGTTGCACTGAAAAACTTAGAATTTACTGAAAAACCCGCATTAGACGAAATGCACAGTGTAGTACATTGTATATGAGTGAGTTGCACTGAAAAAATTAGAATTTACTGAAAAACCCGCATTAGACGAAATGCACAGTGTAGTACATTGTATATAAGTGAGTTGCACTGAAAAAATTAGAATTTACTGAAAAACCCGCATTAGACGAAATGCACAGTGTAGTACATTGTATATGAGTGAGTTGCACTGAAAAACTTAGAATTTACTGAAAAACCCGCATTAGACGAAATGCACAGTGTAGTACATTGTATATGAGTGAGTTGCACTGAAAAACTTAGAATTTACTGAAAAACCCGCATTAGACGAAATGCACAGTGTAGTACATTGTATATGAGTGAGTTGCACTGAAAAACTTAGAATTTACTGAAAAACCCGCATTAGACGAAATGCACAGTGTAGTACATTGTATATGAGTGAGTTGCACTGAAAAACTTAGAATTTACTGAAAAACCCGCATTAGACGAAATGCACAGTGTAGTACATTGTATATGAGTGAGTTGCACTGAAAAACTTAGAATTTACTGAAAAACCCGCATTAGACGAAATGCACAGTGTAGTACATTGTATATGAGTGAGTTGCACTGAAAAACTTAGAATTTACTGAAAAACCCGCATTAGACGAAATGCACAGTGTAGTACATGTATATGAGTGAGTTGCACTGAAAAACTTAGAATTTACTGAAAAACCCGCATTAGACGAAATGCACAGTGTAGTACATTGTATATGAGTGAGTTGCACTGAAAAACTTAGAATTTACTGAAAAACCCGCATTAGACGAAATGCACAGTGTAGTACATTGTATATGAGTGAGTTGCACTGAAAAACTTAGAATTTACTGAAAAACCCGCATTAGACGAAATGAACAGTGTAGTACATTGTATATGAGTGAGTTGCACTGAAAAACGTAGAATTTACTGAAAAACCCGCTTTAGACGAAATGCACAGTGTAGTACATTGTATATGAGTGAGTTTTATTGAAAAACTTAGAATTTACTGAAAAACCCGCATTAGACGAAATGCACAGTGTAGTACATTGTATATGAGTGAGTTGCACTGAAAAACTTAGAATTTACTGAAAAACCCGCATTAGACGAAATGCACAGTGTAGTACATAGTATATGAGTGAGTTGCACTGAAAAACTTAGAATTTACTGAAAAACCCGCATTAGACGAAATGCACAGTGTAGTACATTGTATATGAGTGAGTTGCACTGAAAAATTTAGTATTTACTGAAAAACCCGCATTAGACGAAATGCACAGTGTAGTAAATTGTATATGAGTGAGTTGCACTGAAAAACTTAGAATTTACTGAAAAACCCGCATTAGACGAAATGCACAGTGTAGTACATTGTATATGAGTGAGTTGCACTGAAAAACTTAGAATTTACTGAAAAACCCGCATTAGACGAAATGCACAGTGTAGTACATTGTATATGAGTGAGTTGCACTGAAAAACTTAGAATTTACTGAAAAACCCGCATTAGACGAAATGCACAGTGTAGTACATTGTATATGAGTGAGTTGCACTGAAAAATTTAGAATTTACTGAAAAACCCGCATTAGACGAAATGCACAGTGTAGTAAATTGTATATGAGTGAGTTGCACTGAAAAACTTAGAATTTACTGAAAAACCCGCATTAGACGAAATGCACAGTGTAGTATATTGTATATGAGTGAGTTGCACTGAAAAACTTAGAATTTACTGAAAAACCCGCATTAGACGAAATGCACAGTGTAGTACATTGTATATGAGTGAGTTGCACTGAAAAACTTAGAATTTACTGAAAAACCCGCATTAGACGAAATACACAGTGTAGTACATTGTATATGAGTGAGTTGCACTGAAAAACTTAGAATTTACTGAAAAACCCGCATTAGACGAAATGCACAGTGTAGTACATTGTATATGAGTGAGTTGCACTGAAAAATTTAGAATTTACTGAAAAACCCGCATTAGACGAAATGTACAGTGTAGTACATAGTATATGAGTGAGTTGCACTGAAAAACTTCGAATTTACTGAAAAACCTGCATTAGACGAAATGCACAGTGTAGTACATAGTATATGAGTGAGTTGCACTGAAAAACTTAGAATTTACTGAAAAACCCGCATTAGACGAAATGCACAGTGTAGTACATTGTATATGAGTGAGTTGCACTGAAAAACTTAGAATTTACTGAAAAACCCGCATTAGACGAAATGAACAGTGTAGTACATTGTATATGAGTGAGTTGCACTGAAAAACTTAGAATTTACTGAAAAACCAGCATTAGACGAAATGAACTGTGTAGTACATTGTATATGAGTGAGTTGCACTGAAAAACGTAGAATTTACTGAAAAACCCGCTTTAGACGAAATGCACAGTGTAGTACATTGTATATGAGTGAGTTGTATTGAAAAACTTAGAATTTACTGAAAAACCCGCATTAGACGAAATGCACAGTGTAGTACCTTGTATATGAGTGAGTTGCACTGAAAAACTTAGAATTTACTGAAAAACCCGCATTAGACGAAATGCACAGTGTAGTACATTGTATATGAGTGAGTTGCACTGAAAAACTTAGAATTTACTGAAAAACCCGCATCAGACGAAATGCACAGTGTAGTACATAGTATATGAGTGAGTTGCACTGAAAAACTTAGAATTTACTGAAAAACCCGCATTAGACGAAATGCACAGTGTAGTACATTGTATATGAGTGAGTTGCACTGAAAAACTTAGAATTTACTGAAAAACCCGCATTAGACGAAATGCACAGTGTAGTACATTGTATATGAGTGAGTTGCACTGAAAAATTTAGAATTTACTGAAAAACCCGCATTAGACGAAATGCACAGTGTAGTAAATTGTATATGAGTGAGTTGCACTGAAAAACTTAGAATTTACTGAAAAACCCGCATTAGACGAAATGCACAGTGTAGTATATTGTATATGAGTGAGTTGCACTGAAAAACTTAGAATTTACTGAAAAACCCGCATTAGACGAAATGCACAGTGTAGTACATTGTATATGAGTGAGTTGCACTGAAAAACATAGAATTTACTGAAAAACCCGTATTAGACGAAATACACAGTGTAGTACATTGTATATGAGTGAGTTGCACTGAAAAACGTAGAATTTACTGAAAAACCCGCATTAGACGAAATGCACAGTGTAGTACATTGTATATGAGTGAGTTGCACTGAAAAATTTAGAATTTACTGAAAAACCCGCATTAGACGAAATGTACAGTGTAGTACATAGTATATGAGTGAGTTGCACTGAAAAACTTCGAATTTACTGAAAAACCTGCATTAGACGAAATGCACAGTGTAGTACATAGTATATGAGTGAGTTGCACTGAAAAACTTAGAATTTACTGAAAAACCCGCATTAGACGAAATGCACAGTGTAGTACATTGTATATGAGTGAGTTGCACTGAAAAACTTAGAATTTACTGAAAAACCCGCATTAGACGAAATGAACAGTGTAGTACATTGTATATGAGTGAGTTGCACTGAAAAACGTAGAATTTACTGAAAAACCCGCTTTAGACGAAATGCACAGTGTAGTACATTGTATATGAGTGAGTTGCACTGAAAAACTTAGAATTTACTGAAAAACCCGCATTAGACGAAATGCACAGTGTAGTACATTGTATATGAGTGAGTTGCACTGAAAAACTTAGAATTTACTGAAAAACCCGCATTAGACGAAATTCACAGTGTAGTACATTGTATATGAGTGAGTTGCACTGAAAAACTTAGAATTTACTGAAAAACCCGCATTAGACGAAATGCACAGTGTAGTACATTGTATATGAGTGAGTTGCACTGAAAAACTTAGAATTTACTGAAAAACTCGCATTAGACGAAATGCACAGTGTAGTACATTGTATATGAGTGAGTTGCACTGAAAAACTTAGAATTTACTGAAAAACCCCCATTAGACGAAATGCACAGTGTAGTACATTGTATATGAGTGAGTTGCAATGAAAAAGTTAGAATTTACTGAAAACCCGCATTAGACGAAATGCACAGTGTAGTACATTGTATATGAGTGAGTTGCACTGAAAAAGTAAGAATTTACTGAAAAACCCGCATTAGACGAAATGCACAGTGTAGTACATTGTATATGAGTGAGTTGCACTGAAAAACTTAGAATTTACTGAAAAACCCGCATTAGACGAAATGCACAGTGTAGTACATTGTATATGAGTGAGTTGCACTGAAAAACTTAGAATTTACTGAAAAACCCGCATTAGACGAAATGCACAGTGTAGTACATTGTATATGAGTGAGTTGCACTGAAAAACTTAGAATTTACTGAAAAACCCGCATTAGACGAAATGCACAGTGTAGTACATTGTATATGAGTGAGTTGCACTGAAAAACTTAGAATTTACTGAAAAACCCGCATTAGACGAAATGCACAGTGTAGTACATTGTATATGAGTGAGTTGCACTGAAAAACTTAGAATTTACTGAAAAACCCGCATTAGACGAAATGCACAGTGTAGTACATTGTATATGAGTGAGTTGCACTGAAAAACTTAGAATTTACTGAAAAACCCGCATTAGACGAAATGCACAGTGTAGTACATAGTATATGAGTGAGTTGCACTGAAAAACTTAGAATTTACTGAAAAACCCGCATTAGACGAAATGAACTGTGTAGTACATTGTATATGAGTGAGTTGTATTGAAAAACTTAGAATTTACTGAAAAACCCGCATTAGACGAAATGCACAGTGTAGTACATTGTATATGAGTGAGTTGCACTGAAAAACTTAGAATTTACTGAAAAACCCGCATTAGACGAAATGCACAGTGTAGTACATTGTATATGAGTGAGTTGCACTGAAAAACTTAGAATTTACTGAAAAACCCGCATCAGACGAAATGCACAGTGTAGTACATAGTATATGAGTGAGTTGCACTGAAAAACTTAGAATTTACTGAAAAACCCGCATTAGACGAAATGCACAGTGTAGTACATTGTATATGAGTGAGTTGCACTGAAAAACTTAGAATTTACTGAAAAACCCGCATTAGACGAAATGCACAGTGTAGTACATTGTATATAAGTGAGTTGCACTGAAAAATTTAGAATTTACTGAAAAACCCGCATTAGACGAAATGCACAGTGTAGTAAATTGTATATGAGTGAGTTGCACTGAAAAACTTAGAATTTACTGAAAAACCCGCATTAGACGAAATGCACAGTGTAGTATATTGTATATGAGTGAGTTGCACTGAAAAACTTAGAATTTACTGAAAAACCCGCATTAGACGAAATGCACAGTGTAGTACATTGTATATGAGTGAGTTGCACTGAAAAACTTCGAATTTACTGAAAAACCTGCATTAGACGAAATGCACAGTGTAGTACATAGTATATGAGTGAGTTGCACTGAAAAACTTAGAATTTACTGAAAAACCCGCATTAGACGAAATGCACAGTGTAGTACATTGTATATGAGTGAGTTGCACTGAAAAACTTAGAATTTACTGAAAAACCCGCATTAGACGAAATGAACAGTGTAGTACATTGTATATGAGTGAGTTGCACTGAAAAACGTAGAATTTACTGAAAAACCCGCTTTAGACGAAATGCACAGTGTAGTACATTGTATATGAGTGAGTTGCACTGAAAAACTTAGAATTTACTGAAAAACCCGCATTAGACGAAATGCACAGTGTAGTACATTGTATATGAGTGAGTTGCACTGAAAAACTTAGAATTTACTGAAAAACCCGCATTAGACGAAATGCACAGTGTAGTACATGTATATGAGTGAGTTGCACTGAAAAACTTAGAATTTACTGAAAAACCCGCATTAGACGAAATGCACAGTGTAGTACATTGTATATGAGTGAGTTGCACTGAAAAACTTAGAATTTACTGAAAAACCCGCATTAGACGAAATGCACAGTGTAGTACATTGTATATGAGTGAGTTGCACTGAAAAACTTAGAATTTACTGAAAAACCCGCATTAGACGAAATGAACAGTGTAGTACATTGTATATGAGTGAGTTGCACTGAAAAACGTAGAATTTACTGAAAAACCCGCTTTAGACGAAATGCACAGTGTAGTACATTGTATATGAGTGAGTTTTATTGAAAAACTTAGAATTTACTGAAAAACCCGCATTAGACGAAATGCACAGTGTAGTACATTGTATATGAGTGAGTTGCACTGAAAAACTTAGAATTTACTGAAAAACCCGCATTAGACGAAATGCACAGTGTAGTACATAGTATATGAGTGAGTTGCACTGAAAAACTTAGAATTTACTGAAAAACCCGCATTAGACGAAATGCACAGTGTAGTACATTGTATATGAGTGAGTTGCACTGAAAAATTTAGTATTTACTGAAAAACCCGCATTAGACGAAATGCACAGTGTAGTAAATTGTATATGAGTGAGTTGCACTGAAAAACTTAGAATTTACTGAAAAACCCGCATTAGACGAAATGCACAGTGTAGTACATTGTATATGAGTGAGTTGCACTGAAAAACTTAGAATTTACTGAAAAACCCGCATTAGACGAAATGCACAGTGTAGTACATTGTATATGAGTGAGTTGCACTGAAAAACTTAGAATTTACTGAAAAACCCGCATTAGACGAAATGCACAGTGTAGTACATTGTATATGAGTGAGTTGCACTGAAAAATTTAGAATTTACTGAAAAACCCGCATTAGACGAAATGCACAGTGTAGTAAATTGTATATGAGTGAGTTGCACTGAAAAACTTAGAATTTACTGAAAAACCCGCATTAGACGAAATGCACAGTGTAGTATATTGTATATGAGTGAGTTGCACTGAAAAACTTAGAATTTACTGAAAAACCCGCATTAGACGAAATGCACAGTGTAGTACATTGTATATGAGTGAGTTGCACTGAAAAACTTAGAATTTACTGAAAAACCCGCATTAGACGAAATACACAGTGTAGTACATTGTATATGAGTGAGTTGCACTGAAAAACTTAGAATTTACTGAAAAACCCGCATTAGACGAAATGCACAGTGTAGTACATTGTATATGAGTGAGTTGCACTGAAAAATTTAGAATTTACTGAAAAACCCGCATTAGACGAAATGTACAGTGTAGTACATAGTATATGAGTGAGTTGCACTGAAAAACTTCGAATTTACTGAAAAACCTGCATTAGACGAAATGCACAGTGTAGTACATAGTATATGAGTGAGTTGCACTGAAAAACTTAGAATTTACTGAAAAACCCGCATTAGACGAAATGCACAGTGTAGTACATTGTATATGAGTGAGTTGCACTGAAAAACTTAGAATTTACTGAAAAACCCGCATTAGACGAAATGAACAGTGTAGTACATTGTATATGAGTGAGTTGCACTGAAAAACTTAGAATTTACTGAAAAACCAGCATTAGACGAAATGAACTGTGTAGTACATTGTATATGAGTGAGTTGCACTGAAAAACGTAGAATTTACTGAAAAACCCGCTTTAGACGAAATGCACAGTGTAGTACATTGTATATGAGTGAGTTGTATTGAAAAACTTAGAATTTACTGAAAAACCCGCATTAGACGAAATGCACAGTGTAGTACCTTGTATATGAGTGAGTTGCACTGAAAAACTTAGAATTTACTGAAAAACCCGCATTAGACGAAATGCACAGTGTAGTACATTGTATATGAGTGAGTTGCACTGAAAAACTTAGAATTTACTGAAAAACCCGCATCAGACGAAATGCACAGTGTAGTACATAGTATATGAGTGAGTTGCACTGAAAAACTTAGAATTTACTGAAAAACCCGCATTAGACGAAATGCACAGTGTAGTACATTGTATATGAGTGAGTTGCACTGAAAAACTTAGAATTTACTGAAAAACCCGCATTAGACGAAATGCACAGTGTAGTACATTGTATATAAGTGAGTTGCACTGAAAAATTTAGAATTTACTGAAAAACCCGCATTAGACGAAATGCACAGTGTAGTAAATTGTATATGAGTGAGTTGCACTGAAAAACTTAGAATTTACTGAAAAACCCGCATTAGACGAAATGCACAGTGTAGTATATTGTATATGAGTGAGTTGCACTGAAAAACTTAGAATTTACTGAAAAACCCGCATTAGACGAAATGCACAGTGTAGTACATTGTATATGAGTGAGTTGCACTGAAAAACATAGAATTTACTGAAAAACCCGTATTAGACGAAATACACAGTGTAGTACATTGTATATGAGTGAGTTGCACTGAAAAACGTAGAATTTACTGAAAAACCCGCATTAGACGAAATGCACAGTGTAGTACATTGTATATGAGTGAGTTGCACTGAAAAATTTAGAATTTACTGAAAAACCCGCATTAGACGAAATGTACAGTGTAGTACATAGTATATGAGTGAGTTGCACTGAAAAACTTCGAATTTACTGAAAAACCTGCATTAGACGAAATGCACAGTGTAGTACATAGTATATGAGTGAGTTGCACTGAAAAACTTAGAATTTACTGAAAAACCCGCATTAGACGAAATGCACAGTGTAGTACATTGTATATGAGTGAGTTGCACTGAAAAACTTAGAATTTACTGAAAAACCCGCATTAGACGAAATGAACAGTGTAGTACATTGTATATGAGTGAGTTGCACTGAAAAACGTAGAATTTACTGAAAAACCCGCTTTAGACGAAATGCACAGTGTAGTACATTGTATATGAGTGAGTTGCACTGAAAAACTTAGAATTTACTGAAAAACCCGCATTAGACGAAATGCACAGTGTAGTACATTGTATATGAGTGAGTTGCACTGAAAAACTTAGAATTTACTGAAAAACCCGCATTAGACGAAATTCACAGTGTAGTACATTGTATATGAGTGAGTTGCACTGAAAAACTTAGAATTTACTGAAAAACCCGCATTAGACGAAATGCACAGTGTAGTACATTGTATATGAGTGAGTTGCACTGAAAAACTTAGAATTTACTGAAAAACTCGCATTAGACGAAATGCACAGTGTAGTACATTGTATATGAGTGAGTTGCACTGAAAAACTTAGAATTTACTGAAAAACCCCCATTAGACGAAATGCACAGTGTAGTACATTGTATATGAGTGAGTTGCAATGAAAAAGTTAGAATTTACTGAAAACCCGCATTAGACGAAATGCACAGTGTAGTACATTGTATATGAGTGAGTTGCACTGAAAAAGTAAGAATTTACTGAAAAACCCGCATTAGACGAAATGCACAGTGTAGTACATTGTATATGAGTGAGTTGCACTGAAAAACTTAGAATTTACTGAAAAACCCGCATTAGACGAAATGCACAGTGTAGTACATTGTATATGAGTGAGTTGCACTGAAAAACTTAGAATTTACTGAAAAACCCGCATTAGACGAAATGCACAGTGTAGTACATTGTATATGAGTGAGTTGCACTGAAAAACTTAGAATTTACTGAAAAACCCGCATTAGACGAAATGCACAGTGTAGTACATAGTATATGAGTGAGTTGCACTGAAAAACTTAGAATTTACTGAAAAACCCGCATTAGACGAAATGCACAGTGTAGTACATTGTATATGAGTGAGTTGCACTGAAAAATTTAGTATTTACTGAAAAACCCGCATTAGACGAAATGCACAGTGTAGTAAATTGTATATGAGTGAGTTGCACTGAAAAACTTAGAATTTACTGAAAAACCCGCATTAGACGAAATGCACAGTGTAGTACATTGTATATGAGTGAGTTGCACTGAAAAACTTAGAATTTACTGAAAAACCCGCATTAGACGAAATGCACAGTGTAGTACATTGTATATGAGTGAGTTGCACTGAAAAACTTAGAATTTACTGAAAAACCCGCATTAGACGAAATGCACAGTGTAGTACATTGTATATGAGTGAGTTGCACTGAAAAATTTAGAATTTACTGAAAAACCCGCATTAGACGAAATGCACAGTGTAGTAAATTGTATATGAGTGAGTTGCACTGAAAAACTTAGAATTTACTGAAAAACCCGCATTAGACGAAATGCACAGTGTAGTATATTGTATATGAGTGAGTTGCACTGAAAAACTTAGAATTTACTGAAAAACCCGCATTAGACGAAATGCACAGTGTAGTACATTGTATATGAGTGAGTTGCACTGAAAAACTTAGAATTTACTGAAAAACCCGCATTAGACGAAATACACAGTGTAGTACATTGTATATGAGTGAGTTGCACTGAAAAACTTAGAATTTACTGAAAAACCCGCATTAGACGAAATGCACAGTGTAGTACATTGTATATGAGTGAGTTGCACTGAAAAATTTAGAATTTACTGAAAAACCCGCATTAGACGAAATGTACAGTGTAGTACATAGTATATGAGTGAGTTGCACTGAAAAACTTCGAATTTACTGAAAAACCTGCATTAGACGAAATGCACAGTGTAGTACATAGTATATGAGTGAGTTGCACTGAAAAACTTAGAATTTACTGAAAAACCCGCATTAGACGAAATGCACAGTGTAGTACATTGTATATGAGTGAGTTGCACTGAAAAACTTAGAATTTACTGAAAAACCCGCATTAGACGAAATGAACAGTGTAGTACATTGTATATGAGTGAGTTGCACTGAAAAACTTAGAATTTACTGAAAAACCAGCATTAGACGAAATGAACTGTGTAGTACATTGTATATGAGTGAGTTGCACTGAAAAACGTAGAATTTACTGAAAAACCCGCTTTAGACGAAATGCACAGTGTAGTACATTGTATATGAGTGAGTTGTATTGAAAAACTTAGAATTTACTGAAAAACCCGCATTAGACGAAATGCACAGTGTAGTACCTTGTATATGAGTGAGTTGCACTGAAAAACTTAGAATTTACTGAAAAACCCGCATTAGACGAAATGCACAGTGTAGTACATTGTATATGAGTGAGTTGCACTGAAAAACTTAGAATTTACTGAAAAACCCGCATCAGACGAAATGCACAGTGTAGTACATAGTATATGAGTGAGTTGCACTGAAAAACTTAGAATTTACTGAAAAACCCGCATTAGACGAAATGCACAGTGTAGTACATTGTATATGAGTGAGTTGCACTGAAAAACTTAGAATTTACTGAAAAACCCGCATTAGACGAAATGCACAGTGTAGTACATTGTATATAAGTGAGTTGCACTGAAAAATTTAGAATTTACTGAAAAACCCGCATTAGACGAAATGCACAGTGTAGTAAATTGTATATGAGTGAGTTGCACTGAAAAACTTAGAATTTACTGAAAAACCCGCATTAGACGAAATGCACAGTGTAGTATATTGTATATGAGTGAGTTGCACTGAAAAACTTAGAATTTACTGAAAAACCCGCATTAGACGAAATGCACAGTGTAGTACATTGTATATGAGTGAGTTGCACTGAAAAACATAGAATTTACTGAAAAACCCGTATTAGACGAAATACACAGTGTAGTACATTGTATATGAGTGAGTTGCACTGAAAAACGTAGAATTTACTGAAAAACCCGCATTAGACGAAATGCACAGTGTAGTACATTGTATATGAGTGAGTTGCACTGAAAAATTTAGAATTTACTGAAAAACCCGCATTAGACGAAATGTACAGTGTAGTACATAGTATATGAGTGAGTTGCACTGAAAAACTTCGAATTTACTGAAAAACCTGCATTAGACGAAATGCACAGTGTAGTACATAGTATATGAGTGAGTTGCACTGAAAAACTTAGAATTTACTGAAAAACCCGCATTAGACGAAATGCACAGTGTAGTACATTGTATATGAGTGAGTTGCACTGAAAAACTTAGAATTTACTGAAAAACCCGCATTAGACGAAATGAACAGTGTAGTACATTGTATATGAGTGAGTTGCACTGAAAAACGTAGAATTTACTGAAAAACCCGCTTTAGACGAAATGCACAGTGTAGTACATTGTATATGAGTGAGTTGCACTGAAAAACTTAGAATTTACTGAAAAACCCGCATTAGACGAAATGCACAGTGTAGTACATTGTATATGAGTGAGTTGCACTGAAAAACTTAGAATTTACTGAAAAACCCGCATTAGACGAAATTCACAGTGTAGTACATTGTATATGAGTGAGTTGCACTGAAAAACTTAGAATTTACTGAAAAACCCGCATTAGACGAAATGCACAGTGTAGTACATTGTATATGAGTGAGTTGCACTGAAAAACTTAGAATTTACTGAAAAACTCGCATTAGACGAAATGCACAGTGTAGTACATTGTATATGAGTGAGTTGCACTGAAAAACTTAGAATTTACTGAAAAACCCCCATTAGACGAAATGCACAGTGTAGTACATTGTATATGAGTGAGTTGCAATGAAAAAGTTAGAATTTACTGAAAACCCGCATTAGACGAAATGCACAGTGTAGTACATTGTATATGAGTGAGTTGCACTGAAAAAGTAAGAATTTACTGAAAAACCCGCATTAGACGAAATGCACAGTGTAGTACATTGTATATGAGTGAGTTGCACTGAAAAACTTAGAATTTACTGAAAAACCCGCATTAGACGAAATGCACAGTGTAGTACATTGTATATGAGTGAGTTGCACTGAAAAACTTAGAATTTACTGAAAAACCCGCATTAGACGAAATGCACAGTGTAGTACATTGTATATGAGTGAGTTGCACTGAAAAACTTAGAATTTACTGAAAAACCCGCATTAGACGAAATGCACAGTGTAGTACATTGTATATGAGTGAGTTGCACTGAAAAACTTAGAATTTACTGAAAAACCCGCATTAGACGAAATGCACAGTGTAGTACATTTTATATGAGTGAGTTGTACTGAAAAACTTAGAATTTACTGAAAAACCCGCATTAGACGAAATGCACAGTGTAGTACATTGTATATGAGTGAGTTGCACTGAAAAACTTAGAATTTACTGAAAAACCCGCATTAGACGAAATGCACAGTGTAGTACATAGTATATGAGTGAGTTGCACTGAAAAACTTAGAATTTACTGAAAAACCCGCATTAGACGAAATGCACAGTGTAGTACATTGTATATGAGTGAGTTGCACTGAAAAACTTAGAATTTACTGAAAAACCCGCATTAGACGAAATGCAGTGTAGTACATTGTATATGAGTGAGTTGCACTGAAAAACTTAGAATTTACTGAAAAACCCGCATTAGACGAAATGCACAGTGTAGTACATTGTATATGAGTGAGTTGCACTGAAAAACTTAGAATTTACTGAAAAACCCGCATTAGACGAATTGCACAGTGTAGTACATAGTATATGAGTGAGTTGCACTGAAAAACTTAGAATTTACTGAAAAACCCGCATTAGACGAAATGCACAGTGTAGTACATTGTATATGAGTGAGTTGCACTGAAAAACTTAGAATTTACTGAAAAACCCGCATTAGACGAAATGCACAGTGTAGTACATTGTATATGAGTGAGTTGCACTGAAAAACTTAGAATTTACTGAAAAACCCGCATTAGACGAAATGCACAGTGTAGTACATTGTATATGAGTGAGTTGCACTGAAAAACTTAGAATTTACTGAAAAACCCGCATTAGACGAAATGTACAGTGTAGTACATAGTATATGAGTGAGTTGCACTGAAAAACTTAGAATTTACTGAAAAACCTGCATTAGACGAAATGCACAGTGTAGTACATAGTATATGAGTGAGTTGCACTGAAAAACTTAGAATTTACTGAAAAACCCGCATTAGACGAAATGCACAGTGTAGTACATTGTATATGAGTGATTTGCACTGAAAAACTTAGAATTTACTGAAAAACCCGCATTAGACGAAATGCACAGTGTAGTACATGTATATGAGTGAGTTGCACTGAAAAACTTAGAATTTACTGAAAAACCCGCATTAGACGAAATGCACAGTGTAGTACATTGTATATGAGTGAGTTGCACTGAAAAACTTAGAATTTACTGAAAAACCGGCATTAGACGAAATGCACAGTGTAGTACATTGTATATGAGTGAGTTGCACTGAAAAACTTAGAATTTACTGAAAAACGCGCATCAGACGAAATGCACAGTGTAGTACATTGTATATGAGTGAGTTGCACTGAAAAACTTAGAATTTACTGAAAAACCCGCATTAGACAAAATGCACAGTGTAGTACATAGTATATGAGTGAGTTGCACTGAAAAACTTAGAATTTACTAAAAAACCCGCATTAGAAGAAATGCACAGTGTAGTACATTGTATATGAGTGAGTTGCACTGAAAAATTTAGAATTTACTGAAAAACCCGCATTAGACGAAATGCACAGTGTAGTACATTGTATATGAGTGAGTTGCACTGAAAAAATTAGAATTTACTGAAAAACCCGCATTAGACGAAATGCACAGTGTAGTACATAGTATATGAGTGAGTTGCACTGAAAAACTTAGAATTTACTGAAAAACCCGCATTAGACGAAATGCACAGTGTAGTACATAGTATATGAGTGAGTTGCACTGAAAACTTAGAATTTACTGAAAAACCCGCATTAGACGAAATGCACAGTGTAGTACATTGTATATGAGTGAGTTGCACTGAAAAACTTAGAATTTACTGAAAAACCCGCATTAGACGAAAGGCACAGTGTAGTACATAGTATATGAGTGAGTTGCACTGAAAAACTTAGAATTTACTGAAAAACCCGCATTAGACGAAATGCACAGTGTAGTACATTGTATATGAGTGATTTGCACTGAAAAACTTAGAATTTACTGAAAAACCCGCATTAGACGAAATGCACAGTGTAGTACATGTATATGAGTGAGTTGCACTGAAAAACTTAGAATTTACTGAAAAACCCGCATTAGACGAAATGCACAGTGTAGTACATTGTATATGAGTGAGTTGCACTGAAAAACTTAGAATTTACTGAAAAACCCGCATTAGACGAAATGCACAGTGTAGTACATTGTATATGAGTGAGTTGCACTGAAAAACTTAGAATTTACTGAAAAACTCGCATTAGACGAAATGCACAGTGTAGTACATTGTATATGAGTGAGTTGCACTGAAAAACTTAGAATTTACTGAAAAACCCCCATTAGACGAAATGCACAGTGTAGTACATTGTATATGAGTGAGTTGCAATGAAAAAGTTAGAATTTACTGAAAACCCGCATTAGACGAAATGCACAGTGTAGTACATTGTATATGAGTGAGTTGCACTGAAAAAGTAAGAATTTACTGAAAAACCCGCATTAGACGAAATGCACAGTGTAGTACATTGTATATGAGTGAGTTGCACTGAAAAACTTAGAATTTACTGAAAAACCCGCATTAGACGAAATGCACAGTGTAGTACATTGTATATGAGTGAGTTGCACTGAAAAACTTAGAATTTACTGAAAAACCCGCATTAGACGAAATGCACAGTGTAGTACATTGTATATGAGTGAGTTGCACTGAAAAACTTAGAATTTACTGAAAAACCCGCATTAGACGAAATGCACAGTGTAGTACATGTATATGAGTGAGTTGCACTGAAAAACTTAGAATTTACTGAAAAACCCGCATTAGACGAAATGCACAGTGTAGTACATTGTATATGAGTGAGTTGCACTGAAAAACTTAGAATTTACTGAAAAACCCGCATTAGACGAAATGCACAGTGTAGTACATGTATATGAGTGAGTTGCACTGAAAAACTTAGAATTTACTGAAAAACCCGCATTAGACGAAATGCACAGTGTAGTACATTGTATATGAGTGAGTTGCACTGAAAAACTTAGAATTTACTGAAAAACCCGCATTAGACGAAATGCACAGTGTAGTACATAGTATATGAGTGAGTTGCACTGAAAAACTTAGAATTTACTGAAAAACCCGCATTAGACGAAATGCACAGTGTAGTACATTGTATATGAGTGAGTTGCACTGAAAAACTTAGAATTTACTGAAAAACCCGCATTAGACGAAATGCAGTGTAGTACATTGTATATGAGTGAGTTGCACTGAAAAACTTAGAATTTACTGAAAAACCCGCATTAGACGAAATGCACAGTGTAGTACATTGTATATGAGTGAGTTGCACTGAAAAACTTAGAATTTACTGAAAAACCCGCATTAGACGAATTGCACAGTGTAGTACATAGTATATGAGTGAGTTGCACTGAAAAACTTAGAATTTACTGAAAAACCCGCATTAGACGAAATGCACAGTGTAGTACATTGTATATGAGTGAGTTGCACTGAAAAACTTAGAATTTACTGAAAAACCCGCATTAGACGAAATGCACAGTGTAGTACATTGTATATGAGTGAGTTGCACTGAAAAACTTAGAATTTACTGAAAAACCCGCATTAGACGAAATGCACAGTGTAGTACATTGTATATGAGTGAGTTGCACTGAAAAACTTAGAATTTACTGAAAAACCCGCATTAGACGAAATGTACAGTGTAGTACATAGTATATGAGTGAGTTGCACTGAAAAACTTAGAATTTACTGAAAAACCTGCATTAGACGAAATGCACAGTGTAGTACATAGTATATGAGTGAGTTGCACTGAAAAACTTAGAATTTACTGAAAAACCCGCATTAGACGAAATGCACAGTGTAGTACATTGATTATGAGTGATTTGCACTGAAAAACTTAGAATTTACTGAAAAACCCGCATTAGACGAAATGCACAGTGTAGTACATGTATATGAGTGAGTTGCACTGAAAAACTTAGAATTTACTGAAAAACCCGCATTAGACGAAATGCACAGTGTAGTACATTGTATATGAGTGAGTTGCACTGAAAAACTTAGAATTTACTGAAAAACCGGCATTAGACGAAATGCACAGTGTAGTACATTGTATATGAGTGAGTTGCACTGAAAAACTTAGAATTTACTGAAAAACGCGCATCAGACGAAATGCACAGTGTAGTACATTGTATATGAGTGAGTTGCACTGAAAAACTTAGAATTTACTGAAAAACCCGCATTAGACAAAATGCACAGTGTAGTACATAGTATATGAGTGAGTTGCACTGAAAAACTTAGAATTTACTAAAAAACCCGCATTAGACGAAATGCACAGTGTAGTACATTGTATATGAGTGAGTTGCACTGAAAAATTTAGAATTTACTGAAAAACCCGCATTAGACGAAATGCACAGTGTAGTACATTGTATATGAGTGAGTTGCACTGAAAAAATTAGAATTTACTGAAAAACCCGCATTAGACGAAATGCACAGTGTAGTACATAGTATATGAGTGAGTTGCACTGAAAAACTTAGAATTTACTGAAAAACCCGCATTAGACGAAATGCACAGTGTAGTACATAGTATATGAGTGAGTTGCACTGAAAACTTAGAATTTACTGAAAAACCCGCATTAGACGATATGCACAGTGTAGTACATTGTATATGAGTGAGTTGCACTGAAAAACTTAGAATTTACTGAAAAACCCGCATTAGACGAAAGGCACAGTGTAGTACATAGTATATGAGTGAGTTGCACTGAAAAACTTAGAATTTACTGAAAAACCCGCATTAGACGAAATGCACAGTGTAGTACATTGTATATGAGTGATTTGCACTGAAAAACTTAGAATTTACTGAAAAACCCGCATTAGACGAAATGCACAGTGTAGTACATGTATATGAGTGAGTTGCACTGAAAAACTTAGAATTTACTGAAAAACCCGCATTAGACGAAATGCACAGTGTAGTACATTGTATATGAGTGAGTTGCACTGAAAAACTTAGAATTTACTGAAAAACCGGCATTAGACGAAATGCACAGTGTAGTACATGGTATATGAGTGAGTTGCACTGAAAAACTTAGAATTTACTGAAAAACGCGCATCAGACGAAATGCACAGTGTAGTACATTGTATATGAGTGAGTTGCACTGAAAAACTTAGAATTTACTGAAAAACCCGCATTAGACAAAATGCACAGTGTAGTACATAGTATATGAGTGAGTTGCACTGAAAAACTTAGAATTTACTAAAAAACCCGCATTAGACGAAATGCACAGTGTAGTACATTGTATATGAGTGAGTTGCACTGAAAAATTTAGAATTTACTGAAAAACCCGCATTAGACGAAATGCACAGTGTAGTACATTGTATATGAGTGAGTTGCACTGAAAAAATTAGAATTTACTGAAAAACCCGCATTAGACGAAATGCACAGTGTAGTACATAGTATATGAGTGAGTTGCACTGAAAAACTTAGAATTTACTGAAAAACCCGCATTAGACGAAATGCACAGTGTAGTACATAGTATATGAGTGAGTTGCACTGAAAACTTAGAATTTACTGAAAAACCCGCATTAGACGAAATGCACAGTGTAGTACATTGTATATGAGTGAGTTGCACTGAAAAACTTAGAATTTACTGAAAAACCCGCATTAGACGAAATGCACAGTGTAGTACATAGTATATGAGTGAGTTGCACTGAAAAACTTAGAATTTACTGAAAAACCCGCATTAGACTAAATGCACAGTGTAGTACATTGTATATGAGTGAGTTGCACTGAAAAATTTAGAATTTACTGAAAAACCCGCATTAGACGAAATGCACAGTGTAGTACATTGTATATGAGTGAGTTGCACTGAAAAACTTAGAATTAACTGAAAAACCGGCATTAGACGAAATGCACAGTGTAGTACATTGTATATGAGTGAGTTGCACTGAAATACTTAGAATTTACTGAAAAACCCGCATTAGACGAAATGCACAGTGTAGTACATTGTATATGAGTGAGTTGCACTGAAATACTTAGAATTTACTGAAAAACCCGCATTAGACGAAATGCACAGTGTAGTACATTGTATATGAGTGAGTTGCACTGAAAAACTTAGAATTTACTGAAAAACCCGCATTAGACGAAATACACAGTGTATTACATTGTATATGAGTGAGTTGCACTGAAAAACTTAGAATTTACTGAAAAACCCGCATTAGACGAAATGCACAGTGTAGTACATGTATATGAGTGAGTTGCACTGAAAAACTTAGAATTTACTGAAAAACCCGCATTAGACGAAATGCACAGTGTAGTACATTGTATATGAGTGAGTTGCACTGAAAAACTTAGAATTTACTGAAAAACCCGCATTAGACGAAATGCACAGTGTAGTACATTGTATATGAGTGAGTTGCACTGAAAAACGTAGAATTTACTGAAAAACCCGCATTAGACGAAATGCACAGTGTAGTACATTGTATATGAGTGAGTTGCACTGAAAAACTTAGAATTTACTGAAAAACCCGCATTAGACGAATTGCACAGTGTAGTACATAGTATATGAGTGAGTTGCACTGAAAAATTTAGAATTTACTGAAAAACCCGCATTAGACGAAATGCACAGTGTAGTACATTGTATATGAGTGAGTTGCACTGAAAAACTTAGAATTTACTGAAAAACGCGCATCAGACGAAATGCACAGTGTAGTACATTGTATATGAGTGAGTTGCACTGAAAAACTTAGAATTTACTGAAAAACCCGCATTAGACAAAATGCACAGTGTAGTACATAGTATATGAGTGAGTTGCACTGAAAAACTTAGAATTTACTAAAAAACCCGCATTAGACGAAATGCACAGTGTAGTACATTGTATATGAGTGAGTTGCACTGAAAAATTTAGAATTTACTGAAAAACCCGCATTAGACGAAATGCACAGTGTAGTACATTGTATATGAGTGAGTTGCACTGAAAAAATTAGAATTTACTGAAAAACCCGCATTAGACGAAATGCACAGTGTAGTACAAGTATATGAGTGAGTTGCACTGAAAAACTTAGAATTTACTGAAAAACCCGCATTAGACGAAATGCACAGTGTAGTACATAGTATATGAGTGAGTTGCACTGAAAACTTAGAATTTACTGAAAAACCCGCATTAGACGAAATGCACAGTGTAGTACATTGTATATGAGTGAGTTGCACTGAAAAACTTAGAATTTACTGAAAAACCCGCATTAGACGAAATGCACAGTGTAGTACATAGTATATGAGTGAGTTGCACTGAAAAACTTAGAATTTACTGAAAAACCCGCATTAGACTAAATGCACAGTGTAGTACATTGTATATGAGTGAGTTGCACTGAAAAATTTAGAATTTACTGAAAAACCCGCATTAGACGAAATGCACAGTGTAGTACATTGTATATGAGTGAGTTGCACTGAAAAACTTAGAATTAACTGAAAAACCGGCATTAGACGAAATGCACAGTGTAGTACATTGTATATGAGTGAGTTGCACTGAAATACTTAGAATTTACTGAAAAACCCGCATTAGACGAAATGCACAGTGTAGTACATTGTATATGAGTGAGTTGCACTGAAATACTTAGAATTTACTGAAAAACCCGCATTAGACGAAATGCACAGTGTAGTACATTGTATATGAGTGAGTTGCACTGAAAAACTTAGAATTTACTGAAAAACCCGCATTAGACGAAATACACAGTGTAGTACATTGTATATGAGTGAGTTGCACTGAAAAACTTAGAATTTACTGAAAAACCCGCATTAGACGAAATGCACAGTGTAGTACATTGTATATGAGTGAGTTGCACTGAAAAACTTAGAATTTACTGAAAAACCCGCATTAGACGAAATGTACAGTGTAGTACATAGTATATGAGTGAGTTGCACTGAAAAACTTAGAATTTACTGAAAAACCTGCATTAGACGAAATGCACAGTGTAGTACATTGTATATGAGTGAGTTGCACTGAAAAACTTAGAATTTACTGAAAAACCCGCATTAGACGAAATGCACAGTGTAGTACATTGTATATGAGTGAGTTGCACTGAAAAACTTAGAATTTACTGAAAAACCCGCATTAGACGAAATGCACAGTGTAGTACATGTATATGAGTGAGTTGCACTGAAAAACTTAGAATTTACTGAAAAACCCGCATTAGACGAAATGCACAGTGTAGTACATTGTATATGAGTGAGTTGCACTGAAAAACTTAGAATTTACTGAAAAACCCGCATTTGACGAAATGCACAGTGTAGTACATTGTATATGAGTGAGTTGCACTGAAAAACGTAGAATTTACTGAAAAACCCGCATTAGACGAAATGCACAGTGTAGTACATTGTATATGAGTGAGTTGCACTGAAAAACTTAGAATTTACTGAAAAACCCGCATTAGACGAATTGCACAGTGTAGTACATAGTATATGAGTGAGTTGCACTGAAAAACTTAGAATTTACTGAAAAACCCGCATTAGACGAAATGCACAGTGTAGTACATTTTATATGAGTGAGTTGCACTGAAAAACTTAGAATTTACTGAAAAACCCGCATTAGACGAAATGCACAGTGTAGTACATTGTATATGAGTGAGTTGCACTGAAAAACTTAGAATTTACTGAAAAACCCGCATTAGACGAAATGCACAGTGTAGTACATTGTATATGAGTGAGTTGCACTGAAAAACTTAGAATTTACTGAAAAACCCGCATTAGACGAAATGTACAGTGTAGTACATAGTATATGAGTGAGTTGCACTGAAAAACTTAGAATTTACTGAAAAACCTGCATTAGACGAAATGCACAGTGTAGTACATAGTATATGAGTGAGTTGCACTGAAAAACTTAGAATTTACGGAAAAACCCGCATTAGAGGAAATGCACAGTGTAGTACATTGTATATGAGTGATTTGCACTGAAAAACTTAGAATTTACTGAAAAACCCGCATTAGACGAAATGCACAGTGTAGTACATGTATATGAGTGAGTTGCACTGAAAAACTTAGAATTTACTGAAAAACCCGCATTAGACGAAATGCACAGTGTAGTACATTGTATATGAGTGAGTTGCACTGAAAAACTTAGAATTTACTGAAAAACCCGCATTAGACGAAATGCACAGTGTAGTACATTGTATATGAGTGAGTTGCACTGAAAAACTTAGAATTTACTGAAAAACCCGCATTAGACGAAATGCACAGTGTAGTACATTGTATATGAGTGAGTTGCACTGAAAAACTTAGAATTTACTGAAAAACCGGCATTAGACGAAATGCACAGTGTAGTACATTGTATATGAGTGAGTTGCACTGAAAAACTTAGAATTTACTGAAAAACCCGCATTAGACGAAATGCACAGTGTAGTACATTGTATATGAGTGAGTTGCACTGAAAAACTTAGAATTTACTGAAAAACCCGCATTAGACGAAATGCACAGTGTAGTACATTGTATATGAATGAGTTGCACTGAAAAACTTAGAATTTACTGAAAAACCCGCATTAGACGAATTGCACAGTGTAGTACATAGTATATGAGTGAGTTGCACTGAAAAACTTAGAATTTACTGAAAAACCCGCATTAGACGAAATGCACAGTGTAGTACATTGTATATGAGTGAGTTGCACTGATAAACTTAGAATTTACTGAAAAACCCGCATTAGACGAAATGTACAGTGTAGTACATAGTATATGAGTGAGTTGCACTGAAAAACTTAGAATTTACCTAAAAACCTGCATTAGACGAAATACACAGTGTAGTACATAGTATATGAGTGAGTTGCACTGAAAAACTTAGAATTTACTGAAAAACCCGCATTAGACGAAATGCACAGTGTAGTACATTGTATATGAGTGATTTGCACTGAAAAACTTAGAATTTACTGAAAAACCCGCATTAGACGAAATGCACAGTGTAGTACATGTATATGAGTGAGTTGCACTGAAAAACTTAGAATTTACTGAAAATCCCGCATTAGACGAAATGCACAGTGTAGTACATTGTATATGAGTGAGTTGCACTGAAAAACTTAGAATTTACTGAAAAACCCGCATTAGACGAAATGCACAGTGTAGTACATTGTATATGAGTGAGTTGCACTGAAAAACTTAGAATTTACTGAAAAACCCGCATTAGACGAAATGCACAGTGTAGTACATTGTATATGAGTGAGTTGCACTGAAAAACTTAGAATTTACTGAAAAACCCGCATTAGACGAAATGCACAGTGTAGTACATAGTATATGAGTGAATTGCACTGAAAAACTTAGAATTTACTGAAAAACCCGCATTAGACGAAATGCACAGTGTAGTACATTGTATATGAGTGAGTTGCACTGAAAAACTTAGAAATTACTGAAAAACCCGCATTAGATGAAATGCACAGTGTAGTACATTGTATATGAGTGAGTTGCACTGAAAAACTTAGAATTTACTGAAAATCCCGCATCAGACGAAATGCACAGTGTAGTACATTGTATATGAGTGAGTTGCACTGAAAAAATTAGAATTTACTGAAAAACCCGCATTAGACGAAATGCACAGTGTAGTACATTGTATATGAGTGAGTTGCACTGAAAAACTTAGAATTTACTGAAAAACCCGCATTAGACGAAATGCACAGTGTAGTACATTGTATATGAGTGAGTTGCACTGAAAAACTTAGAATTTACTGAAAAACCCGCATTAGACGAAATGCACAGTGTAGTACATGTATATGAGTGAGTTGCACTGAAAAACTTAGAATTTACTGAAAAACCCGCATTAGACGAAATGCACAGTGTAGTACATTGTATATGAGTGAGTTGCACTGAAAAACTTAGAATTTACTGAAAAACCCGCATTAGACGAAATGCACAGTGTAGTACATTGTATATGAGTGAGTTGCACTGAAAAACGTAGAATTTACTGAAAAACCCGCATTAGACGAAATGCACAGTGTAGTACATTGTATATGAGTGAGTTGCACTGAAAAACTTAGAATTTACTGAAAAACCCGCATTAGACGAATTGCACAGTGTAGTACATAGTATATGAGTGAGTTGCACTGAAAAACTTAGAATTTACTGAAAAACCCGCATTAGACGAAATGCACAGTGTAGTACATTTTATATGAGTGAGTTGCACTGAAAAACTTAGAATTTACTGAAAAAACCCGCATTAGACGAAATGCACAGTGTAGTACATTGTATATGAGTGAGTTGCACTGAAAAACTTAGAATTTACTGAAAAACCCGCATTAGACGAAATGCACAGTGTAGTACATTGTATATGAGTGAGTTGCACTGAAAAACTTAGAATTTATTGAAAAACCCGCATTAGACGAAATGTACAGTGTAGTACATAGTATATGAGTGAGTTGCACTGAAAAACTTAGAATTTACTGAAAAACCCGCATTAGACGAAATGCACAGTGTAGTACATTGTATATGAGTGATTTGCACTGAAAAACTTAGAATTTACTGAAAAACCCGCATTAGACGAAATGCACAGTGTAGTACATGTATATGAGTGAGTTGCACTGAAAAACTTAGAATTTACTGAAAAACCCGCATTAGACGAAATGCACAGTGTAGTACATTGTATATGAGTGAGTTGCACTGAAAAACTTAGAATTTACTAAAAAACCCGCATTAGACGAAATGCACAGTGTAGTACATTGTATATGAGTGAGTTGCACTGAAAAACTTAGAATTTACTGAAAAACCGGCATTAGACGAAATGCACAGTGTAGTACATTGTATATGAGTGAGTTGCACTGAAAAACTTAGAATTTACTGAAAAACCCGCATTAGACGAAATGCACAGTGTAGTACATTGTATATGAGTGAGTTGCACTGAAAAACTTAGAATTTACTGAAAAACCCGCATTAGACGAAATGCACAGTGTAGTACATTGTATATGAATGAGTTGCACTGAAAAACTTAAAATTTACTGAAAAACCCGCATTAGACGAATTGCACAGTGTAGTACATAGTATATGAGTGAGTTGCACTGAAAAACTTAGAATTTACTGAAAAACCCGCATTAGACGAAATGCACAGTGTAGTACATTGTATATGAGTGAGTTGCACTGATAAACTTAGAATTTACTGAAAAACCCGCATTAGACGAAATGTACAGTGTAGTACATAGTATATGAGTGAGTTGCACTGAAAAACTTAGAATTTACCTAAAAACCTGCATTAGACGAAATACACAGTGTAGTACATAGTATATGAGTGAGTTGCACTGAAAAACTTAGAATTTACTGAAAAACCCGCATTAGACGAAATGCACAGTGTAGTACATTGTATATGAGTGAGTTGCACTGAAAAACTTAGAATTTACTGAAAAACCCGCATTAGACGAAATGCACAGTGTAGTACATTGTATATGAGTGAGTTGCACTGAAAAACTTAGAATTTACTGAAAAACCCGCATTAGACGAAATGCACAGTGTAGTACATTGTATATGAATGAGTTGCACTGAAAAACTTAGAATTTACTGAAAAACCCGCATTAGACGAATTGCACAGTGTAGTACATAGTATATGAGTGAGTTGCACTGAAAAACTTAGAATTTACTGAAAAAACCCGCATTAGACGAAATGCACAGTGTAGTACATTGTATATGAGTGAGTTGCACTGATAAACTTAGAATTTACTGAAAAACCCGCATTAGACGAAATGTACAGTGTAGTACATAGTATATGAGTGAGTTGCACTGAAAAACTTAGAATTTACCTAAAAACCTGCATTAGACGAAATACACAGTGTAGTACATAGTATATGAGTGAGTTGCACTGAAAAACTTAGAATTTACTGAAAAACCCGCATTAGACGAAATGCACAGTGTAGTACATTGTATATGAGTGATTTGCACTAAAAAATTAGAATTTACTGAAAAACCCGCATTAGACGAAATGCACAGTGTAGTACATGTATATGAGTGAGTTGCACTGAAAAACTTAGAATTTACTGAAAATCCCGCATTAGACGAAATGCACAGTGTAGTACATTGTATATGAGTGAGTTGCACTGAAAAACTTAGAATTTACTGAAAAACCCGCATTAGACGAAATGCACAGTGTAGTACATTGTATATGAGTGAGTTGCACTGAAAAACTTAGAATTTACTGAAAAACCCGCATTAGACGAAATGCACAGTGTAGTACATTGTATATGAGTGAGTTGCACTGAAAAACTTAGAATTTACTGAAAAACCCGCATTAGACGAAATGCACAGTGTAGTACATTGTATATGAGTGAGTTGCACTGAAAAACTTAGAATTTACTGAAAAACCCGCATTAGACGAAATGCACAGTGTAGTACATGTATATGAGTGAGTTGCACTGAAAAACTTAGAATTTACTGAAAAACCCGCATTAGACGAAATGCACAGTGTAGTACATTGTATATGAGTGAGTTGCACTGAAAAACTTAGAATTTACTGAAAAACCCGCATTAGACGAAATGCACAGTGTAGTACATTGTATATGAGTGAGTTGCACTGAAAAACGTAGAATTTACTGAAAAACCCGCATTAGACGAAATGCACAGTGTAGTACATTGTATATGAGTGAGTTGCACTGAAAAACTTAGAATTTACTGAAAAACCCGCATTAGACGAATTGCACAGTGTAGTACATAGTATATGAGTGAGTTGCACTGAAAAACTTAGAATTTACTGAAAAACCCGCATTAGACGAAATGCACAGTGTAGTACATTTTATATGAGTGAGTTGCACTGAAAAACTTAGAATTTACTGAAAAACCCGCATTAGACGAAATGCACAGTGTAGTACATTGTATATGAGTGAGTTGCACTGAAAAACTTAGAATTTACTGAAAAAACCCGCATTAGACGAAATGCACAGTGTAGTACATTGTATATGAGTGAGTTGCACTGAAAAACTTAGAATTTACTGAAAAACCCGCATTAGACGAAATGCACAGTGTAGTACATAGTATATGAGTGAGTTGCACTGAAAAACTTAGAATTTACTGAAAAACCCGCATTAGACGAAATGCACAGTGTAGTACATTGTATATGAGTGATTTGCACTGAAAAACTTAGAATTTACTGAAAAAACCCGCATTAGACGAAATGCACAGTGTAGTACATGTATATGAGTGAGTTGCACTGAAAAACTTAGAATTTACTGAAAAACCCGCATTAGACGAAATGCACAGTGTAGTACATTGTATATGAGTGAGTTGCACTGAAAAACTTAGAATTTACTAAAAAACCCGCATTAGACGAAATGCACAGTGTAGTACATTGTATATGAGTGAGTTGCACTGAAAAACTTAGAATTTACTGAAAAACCCGGCATTAGACGAAATGCACAGTGTAGTACATTGTATATGAGTGAGTTGCACTGAAAAACTTAGAATTTACTGAAAAACCCGCATTAGACGAAATGCACAGTGTAGTACATTGTATATGATTGAGTTGCACTGAAAAACTTAGAATTTACTGAAAAACCCGCATTAGACGAAATGCACAGTGTAGTACATTGTATATGAATGAGTTGCACTGAAAAACTTAAAATTTACTGAAAAACCCGCATTAGACGAATTGCACAGTGTAGTACATAGTATATGAGTGAGTTGCACTGAAAAACTTAGAATTTACTGAAAAACCCGCATTAGACGAAATGCACAGTGTAGTACATTGTATATGAGTGAGTTGCACTGATAAACTTAGAATTTACTGAAAAACCCGCATTAGACGAAATGTACAGTGTAGTACATAGTATATGAGTGAGTTGCACTGAAAAACTTAGAATTTACCTAAAAACCCGCATTAGACGAAATACACAGTGTAGTACATAGTATATGAGTGAGTTGCACTGAAAAACTTAGAATTTACTGAAAAACCCGCATTAGACGAAATGCACAGTGTAGTACATTGTATATGAGTGATTTGCACTGAAAAACTTAGAATTTACTGAAAAACCCGCATTAGACGAAATGCACAGTGTAGTACATGTATATGAGTGAGTTGCACTGAAAAACTTAGAATTTACTGAAAAACCCGCATTAGACGAAATGCACAGTGTAGTACATTGTATATGAGTGAGTTGCACTGAAAAACTTAGAATTTACTGAAAAACCCGCATTACACGAAATGCACAGTGTAGTACATTGTATATGAGTGAGTTGCACTGAAAAACTTAGAATTTACTGAAAAACCCGCATTAGACGAATTGCACAGTGTAGTACATAGTATATGAGTGAGTTGCACTGAAAAACTTAGAATTTACTGAAAAACCCGCATTAGACGAAATGCACAGTGTAGTACATTTTATATGAGTGAGTTGCACTGAAAAACTTAGAATTTACTGAAAAAACCCGCATTAGACGAAATGCACAGTGTAGTACATTGTATATGAGTGAGTTGCACTGAAAAACTTAGAATTTACTGAAAAAACCCGCATTAGACGAAATGCACAGTGTAGTACATTGTATATGAGTGAGTTGCACTGAAAAACTTAGAATTTACTGAAAAACCCGCATTAGACGAAATGTACAGTGTAGTACATAGTATATGAGTGAGTTGCACTGAAAAACTTAGAATTTACTGAAAAACCCGCATTAGACGAAATGCACAGTGTAGTACATTGTATATGAGTGATTTGCACTGAAAAACTTAGAATTTACTGAAAAACCCGCATTAGACGAAATGCACAGTGTAGTACATGTATATGAGTGAGTTGCACTGAAAAACTTAGAATTTACTGAAAAACCCGCATTAGACGAAATGCACAGTGTAGTACATTGTATATGAGTGAGTTGCACTGAAAAACTTAGAATTTACTAAAAAACCCGCATTAGACGAAATGCACAGTGTAGTACATTGTATATGAGTGAGTTGCACTGAAAAACTTAGAATTTACTGAAAAAACCGGCATTAGACGAAATGCACAGTGTAGTACATTGTATATGAGTGAGTTGCACTGAAAAACTTAGAATTTACTGAAAAACCCGCATTAGACGAAATGCACAGTGTAGTACATTGTATATGATTGAGTTGCACTGAAAAACTTAGAATTTACTGAAAAACCCGCATTAGACGAAATGCACAGTGTAGTACATTGTATATGAATGAGTTGCACTGAAAAACTTAAAATTTACTGAAAAACCCGCATTAGACGAATTGCACAGTGTAGTACATAGTATATGAGTGAGTTGCACTGAAAAACTTAGAATTTACTGAAAAACCCGCATTAGACGAAATGCACAGTGTAGTACATTGTATATGAGTGAGTTGCACTGATAAACTTAGAATTTACTGAAAAACCCGCATTAGACGAAATGTACAGTGTAGTACATAGTATATGAGTGAGTTGCACTGAAAAACTTAGAATTTACCTAAAAACCTGCATTAGACGAAATACACAGTGTAGTACATAGTATATGAGTGAGTTGCACTGAAAAACTTAGAATTTACTGAAAAACCCGCATTAGACGAAATGCACAGTGTAGTACATTGTATATGAGTGATTTGCACTGAAAAACTTAGAATTTACTGAAAAACCCGCATTAGACGAAATGCACAGTGTAGTACATGTATATGAGTGAGTTGCACTGAAAAACTTAGAATTTACTGAAAAACCCGCATTAGACGAAATGCACAGTGTAGTACATTGTATATGAGTGAGTTGCACTGAAAAACTTAGAATTTACTGAAAAACCCGCATTACACGAAATGCACAGTGTAGTACATTGTATATGAGTGAGTTGCACTGAAAAACTTAGAATTTACTGAAAAACCCGCATTAGACGAAATGCACAGTGTAGTACATTGTATATGAGTGAGTTGCACTGAAAAACTTAGAATTTACTGAAAAACCCGCATTAGACGAAATGCACAGTGTAGTACATAGTATATGAGTGAATTGCACTGAAAAACTTAGAATTTACTGAAAAACCCGCATTAGACGAAATGCACAGTGTAGTACATTGTATATGAGTGAGTTGCACTGAAAAACTTAAAAATTACTGAAAAACCCCGCATTAGATGAAATGCACAGTGTAGTACATTGTATATGAGTGAGTTGCACTGAAAAACTTAGAATTTACTGAAAATCCCGCATCAGACGAAATGCACAGTGTAGTACATTGTATATGAGTGAGTTGCACTGAAAAAATTAGAATTTACTGAAAAACCCGCATTAGACGAAATGCACAGTGTAGTACATAGTATATGAGTGAGTTGCACTGAAAAACTTAGAATTTACTGAAAAACCCGCATTAGACGAAATGCACAGTGTAGTACATTGTATATGAATGAGTTGCATGAAAAACTTAGAATTTACTGAAAAACCCGCATTAGACGAAATGCACAGTGTAGTACATTGTATATGAGTGAGTTGCACTGAAAAACTTAGAATTTACTGAAAAACCCGCATTAGACGAATTGCACTGTGTAGTACATAGTATATGAGTGAGTTGCACTGAAAAACTTAGAATTTACTGAAAAACCCGCATTAGACGAAATGCACAGTGTAGTACATTGTATATGAGTGAGTTGCACTGAAAAACTTAGAATTTACTGAAAAACCCGCATTAGACGAAATGCACAGTGTAGTACATTGTATATGAGTGAGTTGCACTGAAAAACTTAGAATTTACTGAAAAACCCGCATTAGACGAAATGCACAGTGTAGTACATTGTATATGAGTGAGTTGCACTGAAAAACTTAGAATTTACTGAAAAACCCGCATTAGACGAAATGTACAGTGTAGTACATAGTATATGAGTGAGTTGCACTGAAAAACTTAGAATTTACTGAAAAACCTGCATTAGACCTAATGCACAGTGTAGTACATAGTATATGAGTGAGTTGCACTGAAAAACTTAGAATTTACTGAAAAACCCCTGATTAGACGAAATGCACAGTGTAGTACATTGTATATGAGTGATTTGCACTGAAAAACTTAGAATTTACTGAAAAACCCGCATTAGACGAAATGCACAGTGTAGTACATTGTATATGAGTGAGTTGCACTGATAAACTTAGAATTTACTGAAAAAACCCGCATTAGACGAAATGCACAGTGTAGTACATTGTATATGAGTGAGTTGCACTGAAAAACTTAGAATTTACTGAAAAACCCGCATTAGATGAAATGCACAGTGTAGTACATTGTATATGAGTGAGTTGCACTGAAAAACTTAGAATTTACT